>NC_073692.1:416536280-416632385 GCF_029784155.1 Uranotaenia lowii
TAAAGATCGGCATGTCGCAGAGCTACGTCCAGAATGCAAAGAAGAGAGGAGCTGGACTACATACATACAAGGTACAGAACTTCCCAAACCGAGATGAGCGGCAACAATCGACGGCTAAAACTCGGGCACGGAAGCTCTACGAGAAAATGCTGACAAAATATGGCTGCTGTGTGTTGGACGACGAAACGTACATGAAAGCAGATTTTAAGCAAATTCCGGGGTTGGAGTTTTTCACCCGCAAGAGAAAGTTCGATGTGGACGACAAATTTAAGAAGAAGAAAATGTCGAAGTTCGCCTCCAAATATCTCGTTTGGCAGGCCATCTGCTCTTGCGGACTGAGGAGTGAGCTTTTCGTGATAAAAAGCACAGTAAAAAGCTAGATTTACAAATCTGAGTGTCTCGAGAAGCGCCTTTTGCCGTTCTAGCAGCAGCGCGACGAAGCTCCGCTGTTTTGGCCAGATTTGGCATCACGCCACTATTCTAAAAGTGTCCTGGAGTGTGATGAGGCCAATGGACCCAAAGGACATGATCCCGCCAAACTTTCCGGAGCTGTGCCCGGTGGAGCAGTACTAGACAATAATGATCTTCGGAATCTTCGGGATCTTCGGAAGAGCAAGAAGACAGTCAAAGACGAGAAGGACATGAGAAAATGAAAAAAACTGAGAAACTAGTAACGGATCATCGTGTAAAGACTTTGATGGAGGGCATCAAGCGAAAATGCGTTCAATTTTATACTCAAGCAAGGCTCCATCGATTAACTTTCCTCCTGAGTGTGGATTATTAAAATGCTTTTTGGAGTTTTTTTTTATAATTGATAGAAAGGCATGGAAGAAGCAAACGGCAGGTGATATTTCTGTTTTGTAGCATTTACTACGTATTGATTGAAACTAGACTGACAACATTAAGATATATCGAGAAATGTTCAATCTGATGATGACTGAGAGATTATGAACTGATATTTCAGCTAAGAAATTTGGTAATTATCACTTTTTTTCCTTAGATTTCAACAGTTACAGATTATTTGATTATTTTTTATTACCTACTTTTATTTTATTTTTCATTGCTTGGTTAACATGGAAGCACTGGAGAATACAACATTTAAAAAAATAATGAGAAAATAGGTTAAATTCACTAACAAAGAATTTATTTCAATTGATCAAGAATTATTCCAATAATAAATTATTCAGAAAACAATAGTTTCAATAAAAATGTATATGAAATATCTCAGGTGAGTTGGAAACGTTTTATTGGCTATGCAATATAACGAAATTGATCTGAAACTTATGGACTTATCTGATGAGTCATTAGTTATGGTGTAAACGCACTTTGCGTCAATCTCACAGTATCTGCTGCGCAAATAGTTCGATGATGTTAAGCGAACCACGCAATCATGTAACGGTGGAATTCCTACCTCTGACCAAGATCACTTGAACTCTGATACGCATTCGGTTCCTTCACAAATGAAGAACATGTGCCGATTGGTGCATCCGTTATCATTCCAAGTCCACTTTTGATTAAACCTCGGGATGTAGACTAGTTGCATGCAATGTTCGGTCTGATTGGCATTATTCGGCTCTCCCGGGGACCAATGACTGAACGTGACCAGCCGCCCAGTACCGATCCAGGTGAAGGAACCCTCCTCGCCCAGGTCACTTCCGCCGATCCAAAAGGCACAACCCACATCGTTAAACTTGTCCGTAGTTTGGACGAACTTCGCAATCTCGTCATTCTCAGCGCGGGATTCAATCGATGCCAATTTCATTCCGACCGAGCTGCAGAATTCAACCGCCTTGAACCAGTTTGTCTGGAAAAAAAATTATAAATATCTACTTGATAGAGAATCCTTTTTTTTTTCAAATTTTAAATATTCTCACTTACCCTATGGGATGGGATGTAGAATTTTTTGCCCATAACATCGGAACCATTTTGCCATAGAAGCAAAATCACTCCTAAGTGTAGTATTAACGTTTCAAATCGAAGCTTCATCACTTTAATCGAAGACGGAACAACAACTGAGAACTATGAAATTTACTGTAACAAGACAAACGTTTTTGCATCTCGGGGAGATCAGGTTTTCTTCGTTCCCTTCTTGGATTGTGAACTTGTTTTCTATAAAATGGAAAAGAGGCATAAGCTATCTCAATAATGTTTTCGTAATTTTTCTTGAGAACCTGGTTGATTTTTGTAGTATGTTGATCATATGAGTTAATATTCAAAGAATGTTTAAAAAAAAGTAGAAAAAAATGATCCCTCTTTCAGTTAAGCCGAGATCAAGAAAACATTTACCGCTAAATTGTTCAACCATAGCAAAAACTTTTACGATCTGTTAAATGCACACTACTAGAACGATTCAAAGTGTTTAAACCCAATCCGAATACATAGAGATTTTAAAACGTCGAATTTTTGTTATTTAAATAATTTTTGTAATTTTAATAATATTTGTATTTTTTGTAATTTTTGTCATTTTTTCATTCTTGTCATTTTTGTCATTTTAATAATATTTGTAATTCTAATGATTTTTGTATTTTTTATCATTTTTGTCATATTTGTCATTTTTTTTTATTTTTGTCACTTTTGTCATTTTTGTCATTTTTGTCATTTTTGTCATTTTTGTCATTTTTGTCATTTTTGTCATTTTTGTCATTTTTGTCATTTTTGTCATTTTTGTCATTTTTGTCATTTTTGTCATTTTCGTCATTTTTGTCATTTTTGTCATTTTTGTCATTTTTGTCATTTTTGTCATTTTTGTCATTTTTGTCATTTTTGTCATTTTTGTCATTTTTGTCATTTTTGTCATTTTTGTCATTTTTGTTATTTTTGTCATTTTTGTCATTTTCGTCATTTTTGTCATTTTTGTCATTTTTGTCATTTTTGTCATTTTTGTCATTTTTGTCATTTTTGTCATTTTTGTCATTTTTGTCATTTTTGTCATTTTTGTCATTTTTGTCATTTTTGTCATTTTTTTCATTTTTTTCATTTTTTTCATTTTTGTCATTTTTGTCATTTTTGTCATTTTTGTCATTTTTGTCATTTTTGTCATTTTTGTCATTTTTGCCATTTTTGTCTTTTTTGTCATTTTTGTCATTTTTGTCATTTTTGTCATTTTTGTCATTTTTGTCATTTTTGTCATTTTTGTCATTTTTGTCATTTTTGTCATTTTTGTCATTTTTGTCATTTTTGTCATTTTTGTCATTTTTGTCATTTTTGTCATTTTTGTCATTTTTGTCATTTTTGTCATTTTTGTCATTTTTGTCATTTTTGTCATTTTTGTCATTTTTGTCATTTTTGTCATTTTTGTCATTTTTGTCATTTTTGTCATTTTTGTCATTTTTGTCATTTTTGTCATTTTTGTCATTTTTGTCATTTTTGTCATTTTTGTCATTTTTGTCATTTTTGTCATTTTTGTCATTTTTGTCATTTTTGTCATTTTTGTCATTTTTGTCATTTTTGTCATTTTTGTCTTTTTTGTCATTTTTGTCATTTTTGTCATTTTTGTCATTTTTGTCATTTTTGTCATTTTTGTCATTTTTGTCATTTTTGTCATTTTTGTCATTTTTGTCATTTTTGTCATTTTTGTCATTTTTGTCATTTTTGTCATTTTTGTCATTTTTGTCATTTTTGTCATTTTTGTCATTTTTGTCATTTTTGTCATTTTTGTCATTTTTGTCATTTTTGTCATTTTTGTCATTTTTGTCATTTTTGTCATTTTTGTCATTTTTGTCATTTTTGTCATTTTTGTCATTTTTGTCATTTTTGTCATTTTTGTCATTTTTGTCATTTTTGTCATTTTTGTCATTTTTGTCATTTTTGTCATTTTTGTCATTTTTGTCATTTTTGTCATTTTTGTCATTTTTGTCATTTTTGTCATTTTTGTCATTTTTGTCATTTTTGTCATTTTTGTCATTTTTGTCATTTTTGTCATTTTTGTCATTTTTGTCATTTTTGTCATTTTTGTCATTTTTGTCATTTTTGTCATTTTTGTCATTTTTGTCATTTTTGTCATTTTTGTCATTTTTGTCATTTTTGTCATTTTTGTCATTTTTGTCATTTTTGTCATTTTTGTCATTTTTGTCATTTTTGTCATTTTTGTCATTTTTGTCATTTTTGTCATTTTTGTCATTTTTGTCATTTTTGTCATTTTTGTCATTTTTGTCGTTTTTGTCATTTTTGTCATTTTTGTCATTTTTGTCATTTTTGTCATTTTTGTCATTTTTGTCATTTTTGTCATTTTTGTCATTTTTGTCATTTTTGTCATTTTTGTCATTTTTGTCATTTTTGTCATTTTTGTCATTTTTGTCATTTTTGTCATTTTTGTCATTTTTGTCATTTTTGTCATTTTTGTCATTTTTGTCATTTTTGTCATTTTTGTCATTTTTGTCATTTTTGTCATTTTTGTCATTTTTGTCATTTTTGTCATTTTTGTCATTTTTGTCATTTTTGTCATTTTTGTCATTTTTGTCATTTTTGTCATTTTTGTCATTTTTGTCATTTTTGTCATTTTTGTCATTTTTGTCATTTTTGTCATTTTTGTCATTTTTGTCATTTTTGTCATTTTTGTCATTTTTGTCATTTTTGTCATTTTTGTCATTTTTGTCATTTTTGTCATTTTTGTCATTTTTGTCATTTTTGTCATTTTTGTCATTTTTGTCATTTTTTTCATTTTTTCATTTTTGTCATTTTTGTCATTTTTGTCATTTTTGTCATTTTTGTCATTTTTGTCATTTTTGTCATTTTTGTCATTTTTGTCATTTTTGCCATTTTTGTCATTTTTGTCTTTTTTGTCATTTTTGTCATTTTTGTCATTTTTGTCATTTTTGTCATTTTTGTCATTTTTGTCATTTTTGTCATTTTTGTCATTTTTGTCATTTTTGTCATTTTTGTCATTTTTGTCATTTTTGTCATTTTTGTCATTTTTGTCATTTTTGTCATTTTTGTCATTTTTGTCATTTTTGTCATTTTTGTCATTTTTGTCATTTTTGTCATTTTTGTCATTTTTGTCATTTTTGTCATTTTTGTCATTTTTGTCATTTTTGTCATTTTTGTCATTTTTGTCATTTTTGTCATTTTTGTCATTTTTGTCATTTTTGTCATTTTTGTCATTTTTGTCATTTTTGTCATTTTTGTCATTTTTGTCATTTTTGTCATTTTTGTCATTTTTGTCATTTTTGTCATTTTTGTCATTTTTGTCATTTTTGTCATTTTTGTCTTTTTTGTCATTTTTGTCATTTTTGTCATTTTTGTCATTTTTGTCATTTTTGTCATTTTTGTCATTTTTGTCATTTTTGTCATTTTTGTCATTTTTGTCATTTTTGTCATTTTTGTCTTTTTTGTCATTTTTGTCATTTTTGTCATTTTTGTCATTTTTGTCATTTTTGTCATTTTTGTCATTTTTGTCATTTTTGTCATTTTTGTCATTTTTGTCATTTTTGTCATTTTTGTCATTTTTGTCATTTTTGTCATTTTTGTCATTTTTGTCATTTTTGTCATTTTTGTCATTTTTGTCATTTTTGTCATTTTTGTCATTTTTGTCATTTTTGTCATTTTTGTCATTTTTGTCATTTTTGTCATTTTTGTCATTTTTGTCATTTTTGTCATTTTTGCCATTTTTGTCATTTTTGTCATTTTTGTCATTTTTGTCATTTTTGTCATTTTTGTCATTTTTGTCATTTTTGTCATTTTTGTCATTTTTGTCATTTTTGTCATTTTTGTCATTTTTGTCATTTTTGTCATTTTTGTCATTTTTGTCATTTTTGTCATTTTTGTCATTTTTGTCATTTTTGCCATTTTTGCCATTTTTGCCATTTTTGTCATTTTTGTCATTTTTGTCATTTTTGTCATTTTTGTCATTTTTGTCATTTTTGTCATTTTTGTCATTTTTGTCATTTTTGTCATTTTTGTCATTTTTGTCATTTTTGTCATTTTTGTCATTTTTGTCATTTTTGTCATTTTTGTCGTTTTTGTCATTTTTGTCATTTTTGTCATTTTTGTCATTTTTGTCATTTTTGTCATTTTTGTCATTTTTGTCATTTTTGTCATTTTTGTCATTTTTGTCATTTTTGTCATTTTTGTCATTTTTGTCATTTTTGTCATTTTTGTCATTTTTGTCATTTTTGTCATTTTTGTCATTTTTGTCATTTTTGTCATTTTTGTCATTTTTGTCATTTTTGTCATTTTTGTCATTTTTGTCATTTTTGTCATTTTTGTCATTTTTGTCATTTTTGTCATTTTTGTCATTTTTGTCATTTTTGTCATTTTTGTCATTTTTGTCATTTTTGTCATTTTTGTCATTTTTGTCATTTTTGTCATTTTTGTCATTTTTGTCATTTTTGTCATTTTTGTCATTTTTGTCATTTTTGTCATTTTTGTCATTTTTGTCATTTTTGTCTTTTTTGTCATTTTTGTCATTTTTGTCATTTTTGTCATTTTTGTAATTTTTGTCATTTTTGTCATTTTTGTCTTTTTGTCATTTTTGTCATTTTTGTCATTTTTGTCATTTTTGTCATTTTTGTCATTTTTGTCATTTTTGTCATTTTTGTCATTTTTGTCATTTTTGTCATTTTTGTCATTTTTGTCATTTTTGTCATTTTTGTCATTTTTGTCATTTTTGTCATTTTTGTCATTTTTGTCATTTTTGTCATTTTTGTCATTTTTGTCATTTTTGTCATTTTTGTCATTTTTGTCATTTTTGTCATTTTTGTCATTTTTGTCATTTTTGTCATTTTTGTCATTTTTGTCATTTTTGTCATTTTTGTCATTTTTGTCATTTTTGTCATTTTTGTCATTTTTGTCATTTTTGTCATTTTTGTCATTTTTGTCTTTTTTGTCATTTTTGTCTTTTTTGTCATTTTTGTCATTTTTGTCATTTTTGTCATTTTTGTAATTTTTGTCATTTTTGTCATTTTTGTCATTTTTGTCATTTTTGTCATTTTTGTCATTTTTGTCATTTTTGTCATTTTTGTCATTTTTGTCATTTTTGTCATTTTTGTCATTTTTGTCATTTTTGTCATTTTTGTCATTTTTGTCATTTTTGTCATTTTTGTCATTTTTGTCATTTTTGTCATTTTTGTCATTTTTGTCATTTTTGTCATTTTTGTCATTTTTGTCATTTTTGTCATTTTTGTCATTTTTGTCATTTTTGTCATTTTTGTCACTTTTGCCATTTTTGCCATTTTTGCCATTTTTGTCATTTTTGTCATTTTTGTCATTTTTGTAATTTTTGTCATTTTTGTCATTTTTGTCATTTTTGTCATTTTTGTCATTTTTGTCATTTTTGTCATTTTTGTCATTTTTGTCATTTTTGTCATTTTTGTCATTTTTGTCATTTTTGTCGTTTTTGTCATTTTTGTCATTTTTGTCATTTTTGTCATTTTTGTCATTTTTGTCATTTTTGTCATTTTTGTCATTTTTGTCATTTTTGTCATTTTTGTCATTTTTGTCATTTTTGTCATTTTTGTCATTTTTGTCATTTTTGTCATTTTTGTCATTTTTGTCATTTTTGTCATTTTTGTCATTTTTGTCATTTTTGTCATTTTTGTCATTTTTGTCATTTTTGTCATTTTTGTCATTTTTGTCATTTTTGTCATTTTTGTCATTTTTGTCATTTTGTCATTTTTGGCATTTTTGGTATTTTTGTCATGTTATTTTTTTGTTAGGTTGGATTCTGGGCTAGTTTTTTTTATATTTTTTCAATTTATTTTTTTGTCATTTTTTTCCTTTTGTTCGCGCTTTGTAACGATCAATTATTGGCAGTTTTGTTTCCATTTTTTAGCAGAGCTGAATTGTTTTTTGTTTCAGATTTATTTGTCATTAAAAAAATTGAAACCTTTCCTGTAAGTTTCTTCCTTGTTAATGACATGACAAATAACACACGTCACGACCCAAGTATCGCGACTAGTTGGCTTATCGATAGTTCTGAGCCGGTGGGATGCTGATAGGGTTTTCCCATCTCTAGACAGATGATGTTTAGTGATTGTGTATGACTTGGGCCATCTTTCTCTATAAATTTTGTTTGTAAATTTTCAAATTAATGAAAGCGTGCAGCTGGTCTGAGGACTTTGAAGGAGTTGATTTTAAGCGTCCAGTTTATATTTCAGGTGGATGAAGGAATAAGCAGTACACGATTCGAGTTCGCGGAAGCTTTTTCTATTTTAAATAATAGTTTGGATTGAGTATCCGATTTAATTTAAAAGACAATAATGTTCCGATTGAAAGTAGTTTCGTTGTTGATTTTTGGAGTTTTAATCAGTCACGTTCATTTAACAGATGCTAAGATATACCACATGGCTGAAAAAGGGGTAATTTGATTTTTTATAGGTATGAGGATGAGTATGATGTAATTTTTTTTTCTATCAAATCAGATGAACTGGTTCAAAGCATCGGAATATTGTCGCTCAATTGGCATGAGACTGATAACAATCAACTCGCAAGAGGAAAACGAAGAGCTGGCCGGATTCGTGAAGCAAACGAATAAATTTGAAGCCGATGGTTGTTCTTTCTGGCTAGGCGGAAGTGATCTGGGCGAGGAAGGTTGTTACACGTGGTCCGGAACCGGAAGAAAGGTGACATTTGCCAATTGGTCCCCGGGGGAGCCGAATAATATGAATAATGCCGAACATTGTCTGCAACTGGTCTACATTCCCCGGTTCAACCAATCCTGGACCTGGAACGATATCGAGTGTCACAAAACGATGTATTTTGTGTGCGAGGATACCGGATGCCTAGAAGATTCGCAATAGAAAATGTTTTCGAATCTCTTATCATGAGATTGCCACAAAAGCTTTGGAAAACAATCAGTTTGTTGGAAAACAAACATTTGAAATACTCAATCGGCATCACAATTTAATCATCCGTTAGTTCCTAAGTCGTCATTTGATATTAATTGTGTGTGAGCAAACTGGAATCATCTTGAAATACGTAGTTGATCAGTTGTTCTTCAACCTACAGCAAGTGAACAGTTTAATAAAAAGTTTTTTGCAAAAATCATACGATTCAATAGTATTTTTTTTGGATAAAAAAAAACATAAGTTGAAGCATCTCAAAGACTTTACCTAAAAGAATTCATACCTAGATAACCTTTACCTGTTTTAGCGCAAAACTAGTCAGTTAGTTGAAAAATTAAACTGTCAAAATGATACATCCGTCCAAGTTATTTGTTGCTCTGCTGATAATTTCAGTGCTGAGCTGTTTTTCCGGTAAGTAATCAATATTCTTCAATGTTTACACTAATAAAATTGTTCTGAAAACCGAATATTGAATTTCAGAAGCCAAACCCGCCTTGAGAAAAAGGATGATTTGCGATCCGGAATCGATTTTTATGGAAAGGTGTAACATCTGCATCTGTTCCGCGGATGGAACGGCTAAACAGTGCACCACATTGATCTGTACGATCGAAAACGAAGTTTCCAACAGGGCTGGAGCGGCTGATATTTTTCCAAATGGTTTGTTGAAGTCAGCTGACTGAAGTTAAGCTATGGAAATCATTAATTTCATGCAAAGATACAGAATAAGTGCTATAAATGTTGAGTTTACTGTTCAATATTTCTATTTCAATAACGGGAATTGAAATTTGATACGCCAACACATACATCTATGTTATTTTTCAAAGGTTTAAAGTACAAAAATATGATCTGATAATAAACCAAATAATTAAAAACTAAATAAATCAATTTGGATCCTGTCACCTGTGTAATATTGAATATCGGTTGCTGGATCAAGTTAGAAATGCAATGTTTTTTCTTACTGAAAACTTCCAGTTCTACAATGTTCGAAGAAAAAAGAACAGATCTACAGCCTCCATCAAGTCACCATCTATCGCCTAATGAAGCATTTTTTCAACTTTAAACATAAATGACAAAAATGACAAAAATGACAAAAATGACAAAAATAACAAAAATGACAAAAATGACAAAAATGACAAAAATGACAAAAATGACAAAAATGACAAAAATGAAAAAAAATGACAAAAATGACAAAAATGACAAAAATGACAAAAATGACAAAAATGACAAAAATGACAAAAATGACAAAAATGACAAAAATGACAAAAATGACAAAAATTACAAAAATGGCAAAAATGACAAAAATGACAAAAATGACAAAAATGACAAAAATGACAAAAATGACAAAAATGACAAAAATGACAGAAATGACAAAAATGACAAAAATGACAAAAATGACAAAAATGACAAAAATGACAAAAATGACAAAAATGACAAAAATGACAAAAATGACAAAAATGACAAAAATGACAAAAATGACAAAAATGACAAAAATGACAAAAATGACAAAAATGACAAAAATGACAAAAATGACAAAAATGACAAAAATGACAAAAATGACAAAAATGACAAAAATGACAAAAATGACAAAAATGACAAAAATGACAAAAATGACAAAAATGACAAAAATGACAAAAATGACAAAAATGACAAAAATGACAAAAATGACAAAAATGACAAAAATGACAAAAATGACAAAAATGACAAAAATGACAAAAATGACAAAAATGACAAAAATGACAAAAATGACAAAAATGACAAAAATGACAAAAATGACAAAAATGACAAAAATGACAAAAATGACAAAAATGACAAAAATGACAAAAATGACAAAAATGACAAAAATGACAAAAATGACAAAAATGACAAAATGACAAAAATGACAAAAATGACAAAAATGACAAAAATGACAAAAATGACAAAAATGACAAAAATGACAAAAATGACAAAAATGACAAAAATGACAAAAATGACAAAAATGACAAAAATGACAAAAATGACAAAAATGACAAAAATGACAAAAATGACAAAAATGACAAAATGACAAAAATGACAAAAATGACAAAAATGACAAAAATGACAAAAATGACAAAAATGACAAAAATGACAAAAATGACAAAAATGACAAAAATGACAAAAATGACAAAAATGACAAAAATGACAAAAATGACAAAAATGACAAAAATGACAAAAATGACAAAAATGACAAAAATGACAAAAATGACAAAAATGACAAAAATGACAAAAATGACAAAAATGACAAAAATGACAAAAATGACAAAAATGACAAAAAGACAAAATGACAAAAATGACAAAAATGACAAAAATGACAAAAATGACAAAAATGACAAAATGACAAAAATGACAAAAATGACAAAATGACAAAAATGACAAAAATGACAAAAATGACAAAAATGACAAAAATGACAAAAATGACAAAAATGACAAAAATGACAAAAATGACAAAAATGACAAAAATGACAAAAATGACAAAAATGACAAAAATGACAAAAATGACAAAAATGACAAAAATGACAAAAATGACAAAAATGACAAAAATGACAAAAATGACAAAAATGACAAAAATGACAAAAATGACAAAAATGACAAAAATGACAAAAATGACAAAAATGACAAAAATGACAAAAATGACAAAAATGACAAAAATGACAAAAATGACAAAAATGACAAAAATGACAAAAATGACAAAAATGACAAAAATGACAAAAATGACAAAAATGACAAAAATGACAAAAATGACAAAAATGACAAAAATGACAAAAATGACAAAAATGACAAAAATGACAAAAATGACAAAAATGACAAAAAATGACAAAAATGACAAAAATGACAAAATGACAAAAATGACAAAAATGACAAAAATGACAAAAATGACAAAAATGATAAAAATGACAAAAATGACAAAAATGACAAAAATGACAAAAGCATAGCATAGCATAGCATAGCATAGGGTGACTACACACATCGTGCATTGGCTGATACACGAGGTACAACTGATAATCAAGAGCAACGCAAGATGTAAAAATGAGTATCTGGATTCAATATTCATTCCAAGTGCTGCTCTTGAAGATCAGTGTGGTACCATGATGCACACCGTGACAAGTCAATGTAATCATAGAAGGGATTATCTGAAACAGCAAAAATAACTCTTTAGGTGCAGAGAACTCATACGACCCATAAAGCTGTTTCAGAAAGGAATGGAAGGGATGTTTTAGTGGGAAATCCTACATGGCAAATAGGATTGACAAAATATGTTTAAATATAATCAAAATAAAATGAAACAATCTCACCAAAGTCGCGATGAGGCGATGAGGGAAGGAGGCAGCGTGGGTTGATTTCTATTTGATAGTCCTGTTGCCCTAATGATGATAATCCCTGCACCTTCCAGTCACTGTTGTTTGATAATCCAGCAAGTACTTATGGATGATTTTTCGGGATTTGAGTGCTTCTTTTCTTCTGCTGATTTTTTTAACACAATCGTCACTGCTAGCCTTACACAGATTTCGAAAAAAAAGCTTCTAAACAGATAAAAATCACAATATATTCACGAAAACAAACGAGAAAATTTCGAGGTCGGAAAAAAACACATCCGTCCTCTAGCAGTGCTTGCTTTGATCCCACAAAAATGACAAAAATGACAAAAATGACAAAAATGACAAAATGACAAAAATGACAAAAATGACAAAAATGACAAAAATGACAAAAATGACAAAAATGACAAAAATGACAAAAATGACAAAAATGACAAAAATGACAAAAATGACAAAAATGACAAAAATGACAAAAATGACAAAAATGACAAAAATGACAAAAATGACAAAAATGAAAAAAATGAAAAAAATGACAAAAATGACAAAAATGACAAAAATGACAAAAATGACAAAAATGACAAAAATGACAAAAATGACAAAAATGACAAAAATGACAAAAATGACAAAAATGACAAAAATGACAAAAATGACAAAAATGACAAAAATGACAAAAATGACAAAAATGACAAAAATGACAAAAATGACAAAAATGACAAAAATGACAAAAATGACAAAAATGACAAAAATGACAAAAATGACAAAAATGACAAAAATGACAAAAATGACAAAAATGACAAAAATGACAAAAATGACAAAAATGACAAAAATGACAAAAAATGACAAAAATGACAAAAATGACAAAAATGACAAAAATGACAAAAATGACAAAAATGACAAAAATGACAAAAATGACAAAAATGACAAAAATGACAAAAATGACAAAATGACAAAAATGACAAAAATGACAAAAATGACAAAAATGACAAAATGACAAAAATGACAAAAATGACAAAAATGACAAAAATGACAAAAATGACAAAAATGACAAAAATGACAAAAATGACAAAAATGACAAAAATGACAAAAATGACAAAAATGACAAAAATGACAAAAATGACAAAAATGACAAAAATGACAAAAATGACAAAAATGACAAAAATGACAAAAATGACAAAAATGACAAAAATGACAAAAATGACAAAAATGACAAAAATGACAAAAATGACAAAAATGACAAAAATGACAAAAATGACAAAAATGACAAAAATGACAAAAATGACAAAAATGACAAAAATGACAAAAATGACAAAAATGACAAAAATGACAAAAATGACAAAAATGACAAAAATGACAAAAATGACAAAAATGACAAAAAATGACAAAAATGACAAAAATGACAAAAATGACAAAAATGACAAAAATGAAAAAAATGACAAAAATGACAAAAATTACAAAAATGACAAAAATGACAAAAATTACAAAAATGACAAAAATGACAAAAATGACAAAAATGACAAAAATGACAAAAATGACAAAAATGACAAAAATGACAAAAATGACAAAAATGACAAAAATGACAAAAATGACAAAAATGACAAAAATGACAAAAATGACAAAAATGACAAAAATGACAAAAATGACAAAAATGACAAAAATGACAAAAATGACAAAAATGACAAAAATGACAAAAATGACAAAAATGACAAAAATGACAAAAATGACAAAAATGACAAAAATGACAAAAATGACAAAAATGACAAAAATGACAAAAATGACAAAAATGACAAAATGACAAAAATGACAAAAATGACAAAAATGACAAAAATGACAAAAATGACAAAAATGACAAAAATGACAAAAATGACAAAAATGACAAAAATGACAAAAATGACAAAAATGACAAATAGACAAAAATGACAATAAAGACAATAACAAAAAGCGAGTTCGTCTGTGGCGAAGGGGTTCCCCAGCTTGCGTTATCATGCTAGTATGATATCATAGACAGTTCGTCTCCGCATGATGAAATCTGCATTTCCAGCGATCTTCGTTCCGGTACTTCATCTGAATCGGACTACTCTATCAGCATTTTCTACCAGAACATAGCTGGTGTCATTCCTGCTTGATCGATTTTTTGCTTGCTACTTCGTGCTCCTTCTACGATATCATTGCCTTTACCGATTCATGGCTTAATCACCGTACCCTCTCCAGTCAGATTGTGGGCCCAGATTATGCAGTGTTTCGTTGCGACCGTAGCCCAGCAAAAAATCTACTGGTGGTGGAGTGTTACTTGCCGTTAAATCTAAACTCCCGGCTTTGTTTATTGAAGACGTTCACTGGAACGATTTGGAGCTTCTTTGGACCCGCATTTATCTCGGTAATAGGGAACTCTATCTATGCGTTGTGTACGTGCCTCCTGATCGTTCTGGTGACCTGGTTTTAGCAGAGTCCTTTTCGCGTTGCCTGGCTAAAGTCAGCTCTTTTTGTTCTCCTGGGGATGACATAGTCTTCATTGGCGACTTCAACATGCCCGGCCTAAAATGGTGCTCCTCTCGAAGTGGCTTTATGTTTCCAGATCCTATGCGTTTTTTGTCCTCGGCATCTTCTAGCGTATGTATACTTAGACGCCCTGAGTACAGCGAGTCTGTATCGAAAATGAAAACAGACGTACGTTCGACCTCTGTTTCGTTTACGAAAGTTTCAGGATACCGACGATTGACTTAGCTCCCGCTACCCTTGTCAAAACCTTAAATAGTGGTCTCTCTCTTTGCCGCAAGGATATATGTTCCCGTGAGGAGAACGGCATCCTTCTATCGAGATTTCAAGAATGTGGATTTTGAAGCTATCTCTTTCGTCCTTGAGTCCATCGAATGGGCAGTTGAGCTTGATCCTTCTGATCCAAACGCAGCTGCTGAGACATTTTCGAACATTCTCAACTACATTATTGATCGCCATGTTCTGAAACGTAGGGTGGCTACAAATCTGCGGGCTCCCTGGGTCACTAGAGAACTGCGGTGACTGAAGACGGCCAAGAAACGTGCACTCCGAAACTACAACAAGCACAAATCCCCTTACACTAGAGGGGGAATACCTCAAACTAAACTCTGCTTATAAAAAAATCAGTAAGCGTAGCTACTTTAACTATCTAAACCGGTTACAAAGGAATTTCAAGACGAAATTTTTTTGGAAGCACATAGAAAAATCAACGGAAAGAACCAGGGCTTACGTCCTACATGTTCCTTAACAGAGACACAGCGAATTCTGATCCAGAAATTTGTGAACTTTTTGCCGAGAAATTTTCTAGCATTTTTACAACTGGGCAAATTTCCATCGAGCAACTAGCCAGGGCTGTCGGAAATATATAACCCCTAGGGTCATCTTTGAATGATATTCCGGTCGACGATGCAGCCATCCTAAAAGCGACAGCTAATCTAAAAAAAATCATCTTCTACGGGCCCGTACGGTATACCAGCTACTTTTCTGAAGCGTTTTATGCCATGTCTGCTGACACCTATCAGGCATACCTTTCAATCATCGCTGGACTGCGAAATCTTTCCCTCATTGTGGAAAGAAGCTCACATGTTTCCTGTCCACAAAAAGGGAGATAAGAGAGATGTGAGCAACTACCGCGGAATCTCCGCTCTAAATATGCGCGACCACCAAACTGTTTGAACTGGTTGTTTTGGATCCAATTTTCTCATTTGGCAAGCTTCTTCTCCAACGATCAGTACGGGTACATGCCCAAACGATCCAAGACTACAAACCTACTGAGTTTTACATCGTTCGTTCAGGACAGCTTTACCAAGAAAACTCAAACAGACGCCATTTACACAGATCTCTCTGCTGCGTTCGACAAGGTGAACCACGATATTGCAATCGCAAACCTCGAACGTTCAGGCTTCTGTGGTTCCCTACTGGATTGGTTCCGGAGCTACTTAATGGGACGAAAGTCCATTCGTACTGGTGAATCCTTTTCTTGACAGTTCGCTGCCTCTTCAGGATTGCCCCAAGGAAGTCATTTGGGACCGATCATTATCGTGATCTATTTTAATTATGTACTCTCGCTCCTCGGCGACACAAAGCTCGCATATGCCGATAACCTGAAACTTTTTCACACCATAAACGGCCAAGAAGACATCAACTTCCTGCAACAGCAATTCACCGCTTTTGCTCACTAATATTGTAATATCGGTTTCACGTAAGCGGCACCCTCTTCATGCAGAGTACATTCTCGGAGACAAAACCATCATCTGGGTGAACCACATCAACGATCTGGGCGTTATTCTCGACCAACGGCTGGAGTTCAAGACTCATACGAACTATGTTGTCGACAAAGCTTCTCGAAGTCTTGGATTCTTGTTTCGTATGGCCAAAGACTTTAAAGACGTATATTGCCTAAAAAGTCTATATTGTTGGATAGTTCGTAGTTCGTTCTATTCTCGAGTACGTTTCAGCTGTTTGGTGCCTATTGGTGGTTGGTGGTGGTGGTTGCTGTTTCTTGCGGTACGCTCTACGACACCCAAATTGGCAAGATCCGTTTCGTTTTCCAAGCTATGAAAATCGCTGCCGTCTCATAGGCTTAGATACGCTTCAAGTTCGTCGAAATTCTAGTCGTGCTCTATGTAGTTGTCGAGGACCTTCTCACATCTAGAATCGACTGCCCCGAACAGTTGGAAGCTATACCTCTAAGATAACGACCCCGAGGATTACGAAACCAGAACCTGCAGCTCTACGTTCTCATTCGCCTGAACAATTACGGAGCTAACAGCGCATTCGGTGTTCTAAAAACTTTTAATCGGTTTTCGGAACATTTCGAGTTAAACGTCTCAAGGAACGTGTTCCAAAGAAAAATTTAAGAATTTCAAGTATTGAGTAGTTTTATGGTGATATTAATTTTAATTTGTTAGTTATAGTGTAATCATTAGGATCAACATGTGATCCGTTGATGTTCTAAACCATAGGTCGGCGACCTGCGGCTCTTTAGATGTATAACTGCGGTTCTTTAGCTCAATGTGCGAAAATTTTGAAAATCCTCGAAATTTTCTAGCGTAAACGGACGCAACATAAGTTCCTTCAGTTCAGACACCGTTCTGATCAAATATGAACATCAAATGATGAATTTAATAATGCTTTGAATACTGATAATAATTGTTTTGTGCATTTAAATTTCTTTCTTAAAACATTTTGTTTTTAAATTTTTCAAATATTGAATTCCATCTCTCAATGTTCCTTTTCAAATCCATGAAAAAAAATTAAGTTCTCCGTTCTTATTTTGAACATGAGTCCAAATGAACAAAATTTTCAAGTTTGTTAAAAAATATTTTAGTAAACCGGGAGCTGAGAGCTGGTCTAATTTTAGAATTTCATGTATAATATGAATATTTTTAGGAATTTATTCGAAGGAGAAACACTATTTGGTAAAAAAGCTTTTTCTTCTTCTTCTTTTTACATCTTTTTTTTAAATTCTAAACCTAATTCCTAATTCTGCAATTATTTTTAAAACGTCATGGCTGTTCTAAAAGTTGATTTTGATTTCTAAGTTTTTATAAGAATTTTGGTTTGTTCTATGAGGTGATAATCAAAATAACGTCAAAAAACTAAAATCGGTTTGTTGAAAAATGAAATACAGCGAAGCAAAGACTAAGTTAGATTAGTTAGATATTATTATGTAAGATTTATTATTGTTATGCAAGATCCGAAATACCTATCAAAACTTTTGGACCCCAGCATATTTCTACATCATCGGTTGAATCTATTCTTGACGATTCCAAAAATCCAAGATACACTGAAATACAGCAAATCGGTCAAGAATTAAAAGTATTTTAAAAATATTTTTTTACTGTTTGAAGTATTCGAAATTATTTTGTTTGAAAATATTGAAAAATTAGAATAAATTATTCACACAACGAATCTTATATCATTAAAATTGATTAACATTTTCGGCCAGGGAACCTCTAACAAACTTCTATAAAGTTTAACATTACAAATTCGCAAGTGAATACTGAGAATTCATTCAACAAATTAAAATATCTATTTGAAAAAATCAAATAGATTCAACTCAAATCACTAATTGTATAAACATTGAAAATATGAATTTGTGATTAGAATTCATAGAAACTTGACAGAAGGATCAATCTGAATCCATGATATATTTCAGACCCAGATGTTATTATTTTTAAGATTTCATTAGTATGGAGAAGAATCAACTTGGAAGGGTGTCGATTTTGAACAGAATTGAGAATTTCAACTTAAATTTTCGTTATCGAAAATAATAATTTTTGAAACCTTTTTTTATTTTATCAGAAATCAAAATGAGCACTAAAGAGCTGAATCGGAATGCTTGTAATGAAAAAAAATTAAAAGAAATTTTATAACCACATTTTATAAAACACATCTCGCGACAGATTGTTAAATTTTGTCGAATTTTGACTATTTTTTTTCAATCCGTAAAATGAACATGTATGAACTAAAATTTGTTGGTTTATTTATTCGAATTACAAAGAAATAAAACTCAATGGATTTTAACGGATGTTCAAAACCAAAAAAAAAATGAAGACTTATTTGTAGAATTTGAAAAAAAAAAAATAATAGTGACAAACCCACGTATAGTTTTTTTTTATATTAATTTAAATCTTAATTTAAATCATTTTTATCAGTGTTCGGCATCGCTAACTGAAAAGTTAGCGGCGCTAATTAGGTCACGACGTATTACAGGACACGACACTTGACGTTCTTACAAACGGAAAAAGGATTCAAAATTACCTTTTTTGTCGACCGGTTTCGGGCTCGATGTTGCCCATCTACAGGACGATGTCCGACTGATCACACGAAGAAATTACTAGCAGGATCATACTACGAGTGTCGTAGTATTCGTCGAAAGAAGGTTCCTTTAGGCGGCATCCATAAATTACGTAACGCAAAATATGCACTTTTTTGACCCCCTCCCCCCCGTATGTCAGAATCGTAACGATTTGACGTACCCCCTATGAAAATTACGTAACGCTGATAATTATCCCCCCCCCCTATCTTCTCAGGTTTTTGAATACTGATTTTTGAAGATCAAAAAGAGATTTTAAAATAAAAATTTTTAACATTCTTCGAAACGGAATTATTATTTATCCACATCGCTTCTTAGTACCTACTCTATGATGCCTTTCTGATCTGATAAAATTATTTGATTGTCACGAGTTGCTCTGTGCTTGTTCACTGCAATATAACTTGTTATGCAAAATGGAGTATTTAGTAATTTTCGTCGGAATAATCAAAATTGCATTTTTTAAATAGATTGAGAAAAGATAGTAAAATTTCCGGTTAATTGAGTTCTTGGGGGTAAATGTTCCAAATATTCGGTTTTCCAACGGTTATTTCACGGATATTTAATACACATTTAAAGGAATCTATCTCAGAAGAGGAAAACTTACAAACCAGTTCCAATCATGTTGAAGCCTACAAATTTTAGGCTGATTTTGGTTTGTTTATCATTCTGTAAAAATTGCATGACATCAAAATCGCTGCTATTACACTAACTTAAATTTTTAAGGAAAAAAATCGTTACGTAACGATAAGCATAAAGTCTGCTTCATTTAATATTGTAACAAATTCTTTTGCTCATTGTGGCGCTCCTAGTGGACGGATTTGGAAACTTTTTTCACCCACGTGTCGGGAAATTCATTACCTTTCACCATGTATTTATGTCAAAACACCAAACGATAGCATTTTGTAAACAACCGCCATGGAAGCCGAACGGAGAGATCAAATTGTGCACAGTTTTCTTACGAGTACGAGTACGAGAATTTCTTCGAAACAGCAATGAATAATTTTTTTAATTTTTTTTATGAAAGAGTAAAGAAAATGCTACATTTGTATGAAAAACAAATTATGAATTCGTTAATAAATGACTGAACTACACGCAATTGTTTGTGTTCCAATATTAAATGAAGCAGACTTTACATCCGTCGAACTTGGTCAGCACTTGGTCGTGCAGCTTTCGAGCACGGATTCTGGCCACATTGTTCTGCTTCAGCGTCCGATTTGGCTGTTTGCTGGCTCGGAATGACCTTATTCCTTCCCGGAGACGAATTCGTCGCACCGTACTGTGAGCTGCCTGGAACTTATTGGCCAAATCGCGGTCTGAAAGATTGGGATTCCTCTTGACGGCCTTGATGACTTTCCCACGCAGTTTCCGGTCGACAGTTCCACTCCGACGCTTCGAATGCGTCTTCCGAGCCGTCGTCAATGTTTCCTTGTACTGCTTGATAACACGCCATACGGTATTTCTGGGCATTTTAAGCTGTTTAGCTAGCTTCGATGCCGACAACAATGGATTTTTAAGAAAACTGTGCACAATTTGATCTCTCCGTTCGGCTTCCATGGCGGTTGTTTACAAAATGCTATCGTTTGGTGTTATGACATAAATACATGGTGAAAGGTAATGAATTTCCCGACACGTGGGTGAAAAAAGTTTCCAAATCCGTCCACTAGGAGCGCCACAATGAGCAAAAGAATTTGTTCCAATATTAAATGAAGCAGACTTTACCTAGCCCCCTCCCCTATGTCACAATTCGTAACGCTCGAGCTTACTCCCTTCCCCCCCTAGGAGCGTTACGTAATTTATGGATGTCCCCTTATGAGATTTTCCTTTTGGTGAAGGTGAAAAGCGGCGACATAATTGGTGGGTCATCTTCGTTCATTAGCGGTTTTTCGGAAGTACTAATGAACATCGACTCCCAAGCGTTCAAATGTGAGGCTTTTCTTACGCATTTCCTATAGATCACTTTTTCCCAGTTTATGGAGTGATCCATTTCCGTTGCGTGGGCGGCTACGCTGGATTCATTGACCCTGTTGTTGTCTACAGCATTCCGATGTTCTTTAAGTCGAACTTTAAATTTGCGACGAGTTTGGCCAATGTAAACAGCTGGGCAACTCTCACAGGGAATTTCATAGATTCCGGATCTCTCATCCTGCGGGATCTTATCCTTCAAGGAGACCAACCGATCCTTAAGGGTGTTGCCGCTCTTGTATGCTGTTTTCAGACCGTGTTGAGAAAGGATTTTTGTTATCCCATTAGTTAGTTTCGGGTGGAACGGCAGGCTAACTCTGTAGGGCTCTTCTTTCTCTGGCCTGAAAGTGGTAGCATCACTTCGGTACTTTTTTCGGGCATGTTTTCGGAGAATTTTGAGTACAAATTCGTTGTCAAAACCGTTCAAAAAACCTGCCTCAAGGATTTTATGTTTTTTTTCTTCAAAATCTTCCTTTTCCATGGGGATATTGTACAGGCGGTGCGCCATGGAATGGAAGGCGGCTTGTTTTTGGGCACCGAAGTGGTTGGAATCTGCTGTTATGTATCGGTCGGTTGAGGTTGGTTTTAGATATATTCCAAATTTGATGGTGTTGTCCTCTTTCCTTGAGATTAGGAGATCAAGGAAAGGGAGTTTTCCCTCAACTTCTTTTTCTACTGTAAATTTTATCGACCTGTGTTTGGAGTTTAGAAGCTCTAATGTCTGTGTGAGATAACGCTCCTTTACCGAGGCAAGGATGTCATCGACGTAGCGGACAAAATTATGGACAAAATTATGTAATTTACAAAAGTATGTACAAACCGTGAACATTACGCAGGGATCTGGGACAAATTTTAATAATAAAACTTCAAAACTTTCACAAATCGTAAAATTTAGGATTTATCTTCCTTAACCCTTTAATGCATAGTGTTGTTTTAAAACAACACGAATCAAAATCCAAATATCTCGGAAACGCGTGGATATTTTTAAATGATGTATGCATAAAAAATATTCTAGAGATTAAAAGAAATTAAGCCATCGTATTTTGATTACGATATCTCAATGTATGTGTGAGATATAGAACAAAGTATGCAAAAAAATTGCAAAAATCAAATTTATTTATTTTTTTGAAAAAAGTAGTTTTTGGAAAATCGCTGTTATTTCTTCAGATTTGCAAATTCTAACAAATTTTTTAATCTCAATCAATCACAAACACCTTTCTGCTCCCAATTTTCAAGGTTTAGAAGAAATTAGCAAAACCGTATTGAAATGAATTAAGAATTTCAAAAATTATTTTTCAACTTTTATGGGCCGTAACTTTCATAAAACTCAAAATAACGACTTCAAACCTATTGAGTTTTGTTATTCAAATTAAAATGTTATTATTTTACTGAATCAATAACTGTTGTTCACATTTTAAAAAAGTCATGCGTTAAAGGGTTAACCGCTACGCTTTTGATATTTTTCGACCGAAGAAAGCTTTCGTACCCGCATAATCAATTACAATATATAGAGAATATTCTATATTGTCTCTAAACGTTATCGTTTATTGTAAAGTGAACAGTATATGTACAATAACACAGACCATATTAACAATCTGTATTATGATTATCTGTTAAAGTACCATATGGGGAAAGGGCTGTTAAGCATGTTTACCATTCAAAAAGAGCGATTTTTTCGAACAAATATTTCATGCTACATTATTGGATACGGTTAAAATATCATCCACTTTTGGCGAGCAAAACAATCTACCTGAATGTTCTAGCTACGTTGGAATACAAAATCATAGATTTCATCAACTTCAATGGATATAGTTTGCTTATAGTAGTTTGTAGTAAAAATAACGCTCAATCATACGTTCCGCATATTGTAAAATATTTTTAAAAAGAGCTTCCCTGTACCATAACCAATATAGTTCCAATTCTTTCCCACAAAAAATAAAATAAAATTAAAAAATTTAAATGTTGAGATTTTTATTTTTTATTTCTGATATTATACATGGATTATACAATCTTACCTATTTGTGCAGATCTGCATTGTTCAGCCTTTCAGTAGATTTTTTTTCCGCTCTCCGCTCAGCAGAGATCTTTGTTTCTGTAATTTCATTAGTTTTATTTAATCTCACTAGTTTTTATCGATAATATAATATAGTTTTACTTACTTTTCGCGTTCTGTGTGTTTTTCTCAGCGTGATTCTTTTTTTTCGGAGCCATTTTGAACACAGTTTTCAGTTCCGAACCTGGCGTGGGGTTGCCGACACAAATTTTAACGAAGTGAAGTGAAAATTAGCAGATGCTGAACCCAAGAGCGAAAAAATGCATAAGCTCACAACTACATCTTAAAATAACAATATTAGTTATTATCCGCAAGAGGTGAAATGATAACGACTTGTCTAACTCATACAATGTTGTCAATGTTGTTTTTTTTTTAATTTAATGTCTAATGCTAAGAAAATATAAGGAAACTTTGTCGTACACTGTTAGAGTCCTGGATAAGGTCCAGAGACAATATTCAAAGGTTGCAAATTTTTATTCTCTTATTATACTATACTTACTAAATCATATATCATATTGTCACTGTCACTGATACGATCCTGTCATAATTTATTGAGGTAATAAAATTTTGAACATGTATAATGAAATGATACTTGGAAGATATTTCATACTGGTACTGCTACCAATATATTAAGTTAATAGTTAGTACTATATCCCCAACTGTTTTTAATTATGCGGGTAGCTAATCATTTGTCCTGGTGCAGAATATCAATCTAGAGGAACTCGTTCAGGAATGAAAAGATAGGTGTTTTGGGCAAAGTTGTTAATTCGCATATTTTGATATAAAATTTAAAGGCGAGAGATTTAAAAATAGCGCGATAATAACAATTACTTTTTGTAGAGCATTTTTCAAGTATTTTTTTTTTAATTCAACCGTATCTCCTTGAGTTAAGATTGTAGAATAAATAACTTTGTAGAAGAAACTAAAGCTCTAAAATGCTAAACAAGAAAGTTATGATTTATATCTCGCTATTGGTGGACTTCTAAACTTTATATTTCATATCAAAATATGCGCTTTATTTTACAGAGCAATGTTGTCGAAAACACCAGCATTCTATCTTAACTACCTTTGGCGTTATTCATTTAGTTCCGTTAGATTTATATTCTGCATTGTAAATTCTGACACACTTCCAAACATCGATCCAGACGCAACCGATGAAGACAAACCGAGTTTTCTGTAAAGCTTCTCTTTCGCCCGAGTGTGAACGAATTAATCTGCACCGAGAACGCACTTCATCAGTTTGCTTGCATCTCTTGCCCACACTTGGGTGGACGCTTGGTCGCTCTGGAGGTAACTGAGCATTGTTTAAAGATTCTCTGCTTGCACGCTAGAAACTATTAAACCATTTACGATTCAAAAATAACCATTTTTTACCTTTTCCCGGGAAATGACATTTTATGAGTTCTCCTTGAGAAGTCATAAAATGACTTCTAGGGGAGAAGTTCGAATATGGTTATTTTTCAATCGTAAATTGTAGCATCCTAGAAGTAAGAGAATGGTTATTTTTTAACCGAAATATAAAGAGCAATATTGCGGGATTGAAGGTTTTCATAGGCTTATCGACAAAATTAAGCAAAAACACGGTTTACAAATATGTATGTTGTTTATTTTATTCCTTGTATTTCTGTGCTTACTATTTGCCATAGAAATGATGGCAAAAGATGATATTTGAAAAAAGATATGGACGGAAGCAGGAAATGATAAGGACTGGTGCCTAGCGCTAGGCAAACACCAACAGCAGCCGTAACACCCGGTAACATTTGAAGCAGCAAAATTGATTCCCCCCACGATTACCACCGGATTCGAATGAGAAAACTAATCTAATGTCGGTTCCGAACAACGCTTGAAGTGGTGATCCCATATGCCTCGGTGACATTTTGTTGATCCGTATAGCTTCCACAACACCAGTGCTGTTCCTTCACGGAGGTTTGAATGATTCCTTTATGACCGGCGGATGATGTATTTCATGCGGTCCAGTCAGTTCCAGCTCCTCCCGGATGGTGAAAAAACTGGTCGTTAGAATAATTCGCATTTCGCAACGATTGATAGAAAACCTAAAACAAGAATGCTTCATTCAGTAACCAACCTTATTTATCCTTTGAAGTCTATATTAAAAATTATTCGAAGGAAAATAAAAACTTACCGGGGAATTGTGCGTAGTCCGCTTCCAGATAGTGCGAGGACTATATATGCCTTTTCAGCTTACGTTTGTTGTGGCTGATTACGATGAACCGGTAGCAAGCGGATCAATTTAAAGCGGAGCCTTCTAATCCGTTTCCTGAAATATTTTTTAGGTTGGAATTTTCATTCGAAGATAATTGTTGTTTACTTTTCATCATTGTCAATAGATTTGATGTTCCAGAATTACAAAGGACCGATTTAAATGAGAACTCGATTCAGTTACGCGGTATTATGAATTAAAAAAAACGCGTTCGTCTGCACATCGATTGTTTTCAAAATGGCTACGATGAAAAAAAAAAAAACATTTTATGGTTAATGCCCTAGAACTACAAAAATGGTTTAAATTTATGAAGGAAAAATTCTTAAAAAATAACCATATTGGCAGTTTCCGGGCCAAAGCCTTAAAATGGTTATTTTTGAACCAAAAATGGTTAAACAAAAACGAGCGTGTGGGAAGAGCACAGCGAAAAAAATACACGCTCTTACTCTGAACGGGCAAATCTGAGGAGCGATGCCAAGCATGTACACGCTTATTATTTTTGCGTTCGAATGGGTGAATCTTTAATCACGCTCATTTTTCTCTGCGTGGGGATGGGTTTTTAAACAAAGTTGCCAATATCGCTGATATCATATCAAATAAAACGTTACAGTAAAAATCGAATGTAACAAATTAGCGGAACTTTCTTATCCGCTAGCTGAAGAATAATTTAGCGAGAAAATAAATTCGCTAACCGAAAGTTAGCGGACTAATTAGCGATTAGCGGATTAGCGTTTTTGTGCCGGACACTGATTTTTATGATATAAAATTTTCAATGCTTCTTTTTAATATTTCAACAGAACACATCTAAAGTCTATTTTTAATCTGGGAATAGGTGTTAGGAAAGAATTACACCTAAGTTTGAAATGATAAATTTTATCAGGTCACAATGGTAAATAGCCAAAATTTCAACGTTACTGTTACTAAGCTGTACCCGTTATGAAAATGTTTTGATTCAGAAGAATGAAAATCGCTTCCGTTTGCCAAAAGAACAACGAAAATCTGTTGCGTTGTGAAAAAGGATAATAACACTGAGTTAACAACAGGATGCAATGTATCTTAGCGATCACCATTATTTGTAGTAAGGATAAAATGAATTGCGGCTCTTTGAAACTTGGACATTTCCTTAATTTGCAATTTTTGGCTCTTCTGTCTCAAAAGGTTGCCGACCGCTGTTCTAAACAATAAACAATAAACATACCTCTTTCCAATAGTAGTCATAGTCCAATAGTTTATCAATCGATGTATGTCTATAAAAATCAAAATGGTAAAACCTGAAAAGGAATAGTTATGGTACCCAAATATGATTTTTGATTAAAATCATAAAAATCTGATCTAAATAAAAAAAAATTAAATAAAAAAAAATACTTTTTTTTTCAATTATGGATTTTTATCCATCCTGAATTTACCGGGCTTCATTAACCTTGTTAATGACCATTTACACTTCTCGTGAAAACGAACGTGAAAAAATCTGATCTCATCAAGAACTCAACAACGTGACTAATCTAGAATTTGCAAAATGGTGGAATCTATTGGGAACGGTTGAATGATGAAAGTCCACCACATGTTGTGTCGCTTTTTTTTTATTTATTGGTTGAAAAAGATTTTTTCACGTTCATTTTCACAGGAAGTGTAAAAAAGACTTAACTCAGAAATAAATGTTGTAATAAAACTTCATACCAGGATGTTGGAACTAAAAATAAAAAAGAATGATGGTGCATTTTCTACGTCTTTCCCCTCTAGCTGAACAAAATTAAGCTTTCATACAACGTTGTGATTGCAAAACCAGAAAGCTTTCAAGCTTTGTAGCATAGAAAAAGCTTGCATCTAAATAATTTTAATATGTTTACCCTATATGAAAGGCAGCAGCTGAGTTCGATTATCTCGCGGATAACCCCGGCTTCTGCTGCTTCTGAGAGAGACCTCTTCTCCCGTTTGGGTGGTTCGTTGGTCGGTGGTTGTTGTGGTGAGCCGTTGTATGTGCCCCCCGTCGATGGGGTGGTACCTTTTCTGTTTTTTTTTGTTGCTTCTGTAGTAGATTGCATGCCGCCCCAATATTTTATATCTGTATCTACATAGGTTAGCTGTAGGACGGTTGTTTGAGGTAGGTGAAATTGATGGAAGCAGAAGTTTGCATTGAAAGCCGCTCCATGAGATTCGCCTAGGTGGGTGGGTGGTCGGTTTGGTTGTTGGGTGAAAAAATGGATGGGGGGAACGCAGAGTGTCGATTCATTCAATCGGCAGAGCTGACCGCCTAGTCGCGGTTGCAATCTCGACGGGTTTAGACGTTTTCGGGTTTGATCTCTCCTCGCCGTCTTGACGTCGTCGTCTCGTCGTTTTGTTGTTGGTGTTGTTCGGCTTCGTATCTGCTGCTGCTGCTGGGGTCTTGTGCTGTGCTGTGTGGGTTGATTCGTCGTGTTGCGAATTCGGTTGTTTGCCGTTAGTTTTTTTGTGCAACATTGTATGGCGATTTGGTTAAAGGAAAGTAGGTACGGTTTTCGCAAGACGTGAGTGTTCTTACCATTTTTTTTTGTTGTCAGTTTGGTGGGGTTGTTAGGTGGATACAAATTCAGGTGGCTGGCACGTGTCGCAAACTTGGAAAAGATGAGCATGAACTGAAAGTGCTCATCGATGCGCAATGTTGGCGTTTGGAATCCGGATGGTGGCTGCTGTGGGATAGTTGCATAGTTTGTAGTTTATCAGATCACCCCGGAGTGTATTTGTATGTCTACTAGCCTAGTGCGTGCGACGATCTTGATCAGGTCCAAGCTTCAGAGACCTGGTACGGGAATACAACACGTTGATTTTGCACGTTTGTGTGGATTTCTGGATCAACAGAGAGCTGCCCATACTTAGCCCTGCGCTTATAGTTGTGAGCTTGAGCGAGGTAAATCCCCTACCGAATATCTTATAACGAAGTGATAAGCGAAATCTGCGGTCAAAACAAAACGGTAAAAGCTGCTTAGAGGTGAGACATTCATACCTTTCTGTGGTCCTTCATTTCGACTACCTTCTGTCTACATAACTTAGAAGAAGCCAGGAAAGAATCATTTGTACAAATAGTGATTCGAAGAAAAAAAACCTCAATTCAAATATATACGGAGGGAGAAAATGTGAAGCGTGAAATTTGCAACAAAAATTACCTGCAAGAATATGAAAATAAAAGCAAAGTGAAGAAAGCTTCCAAAGAAGCATAAAAATAAAATCGAGTGAGTGAGTGCAACTACCAGCAAGCAGCTGAGCTGAGTGTGGTGTGGATGGACACAGTTGAGTTATTTCTCCTTCCCCCCTGTCGTCGTCGTCGTCGTCAGTTCAACATGCGAAAGTGAAACTCGTACCTACCAATGTTGTACCTATAGGTATGCTTTTTTTGCTGTCTCCATTCCACGAAGTTTGAAGTTTAACAGCCCTCCATTCCAGTCAGCGGCCCTTCGTCGTCGTTCCAACTAGAAAAAGAGTTACAACTTTTGTGGGATAATCCGATTTTTGGAAGCGGTACTGCTGCTGCTGTCATGCCGAAGGAAGGAAGATAGTGTAGGCGAATTTTCGGAAGTAAGTTGAAAGCTTTGCTTAACATGAATCTATGCACATAACAATATGTGCTTCTGTAAATGTAACTCGTTGATGGCAGATATGTATCAACCATTAATGGATATGTGTAATTTGAAACCAATAGCGAAGGTGTGATATAATGTAACTGCCATGCCTCGTCGTCGTAGACGAGTGATGATGATGTTATTGAGGTTAAGGGAAAAAATCAATCCATTTGCCAATTTATCCAATATCTTATTCGTTAAGATTATATCTTATTATTTTTTTGTAAAATTCCTTTTAGAGTTCACGTAAAAATGTACGTGAAAAAATCTTATGATTACGTCATGATTACGTTTTGCCTAAACTCATGTTAACTAAAACTCAATCAATTAAACTCATGTCTTTGTGAAACGAAGGTCATTTTAAGACGTGTCTTATCAATAGATTCAATAGGGTGGTTTCGAAATTTCAAATTTAGTTTGGATTATAACAATATCAAAATGCACAATAGATAAGTAAATTGATTTCTGGAACCATTTTTCTACTCATGACCATCATACGAACTCGAAAAGTCATTGATAAATCATTCAAAATGGCATTCCTTATTATTAACTAGAAATTTCCTTGTCAATAAATTTAAAACAGTCTTGTTTATGATTTGGAATCAATATTCCCAAACTAGAATAAAACGAACAAAAATTAAAATTTCATATAAAACCACAATCCGACCAAAATCTACCAACATAAAAATCAGTGCACAGAAATCAGCGGAAATATCTTCTATTTGGAAAACTTTTACTAACGATTTGAAATGTGACTTTTCGGGTAGGAAAAAATATCCATTTGAACTCAAAGAATATATTCAAAACACAAAGTTGATGATTAGATTAAATTTGACAAATAGAAGAGAATATTTTATTTTATTTCAAGAGTGCCAATGATCAAAGTCTGAATAAAATAACTTATTCTATTCTAATTTTTCATTTATCAAAATAAAAGGACGAAAAAGTTTAAAGATCACAATAATAACTTTGGATATATGGGTGAACGTCATTGCGCCCTTAGCTATTAATTCTTCCAGCTATTCAATAAATGCGGGACAAAGGGTCTAGAACGCACCCTTGAAGCTTCATAAAATATGCTCTTGGCTCAATTTCAACATCTATAAAATTTCTTCTTTCAAGCATCTGCTTTATCTATCCGTCATTAATTTCAATCTTTAATTCATCATTCAAGAATTTTCGTCATAACGTTCACCGAAATGCCATTGATCTCGCAAATGATAACAATTGCGCCTTTAAATTAAGCTCCATATTTAATGCTTCGAATTATCGAACTTAAAAAGATAAATTGAAAATCATGATCATTTAAAAAAAGAAGATTTAAAATAATAAAAATAAGTGAAACCTTTACAGTTTAAAATTTCAAACTCTGAATATTTTGTCGCCATCAAATGGAATAAAAAAGGTTTTTCTTCTAAAAAATTACATTTGTAGGCTTCCAAGATAATTATGTTTTCAAAACAAAACAAAAATCAGAATTTGAAAACAAAAACAAAAAAAAAATAGAAATAGTAAATTTATTTGAAATTTGAGAAAACAATACTGAAAAATTCGGATAACTTTTTTGAAAATTAAAACAAAATATGAAGCTGCAAAATTTTTTTTTTACAATTTATAAGGGATTTTTTCCAATAAATACGTCGTACCATTTTTAAAACTTGTTTCTTATTTTCAATTGATAGCTCAAGGATATTGCATTTTAAGATTTGTAAAATTTTGATCTTGAGTCATCAGATTATGTCTACTTATCACCTCTTGTTTCGGTGATATGGAGTTTAAAGTTTAAAAATGGATCGGATTTGAGTGAAATCAGTCATTGATTACTGATAAACTTACAAACCTACAATAGAGAAAACTAAACCCATTCTGAATTTGTTTATTAATCTTATTCAATCAAGGAATAATATTTATTCCTACAGATACAATTATCTTAAAATGTTAATAAAGAAAGTTTAAAAAGGTTTCATTTTATTTAACAAATTTGTTGAACCCTCTATAACGATTTGATTTTTGCCTTCAGAAATTTCTTAAAATTAATGTGGTTCATGTTTTTTTTTGTTTTAATTCGTCAAAACTCCCGTGTTTAACAGAATGAGGACAAGTAAACAAAAAGTAAGCGTTTATAAATTTTTCCAATGAAATCAAAATTACATGTGGTCTTTGGGAAAATTTGATATCCTTACTTGATTTAAAAACTTCACTTTAAAATGTTTTTTGTGTGTGACACAAAACAGTGTTCTACAGTTTTGTCAAAAAGGGCAGAAATTTCTCAAATGATTTTTACCAATTTTCAAAAGTTGCATTCAGGGCATCCAAAACGTATATTCTTAGCACCTTGGAAAAAGGGAATTGTGTGGCTTTATGCCATTTATCAAAACCTATTAAATGTAAATGAATGAACATGAATTCGGAATAAAAATTGTTGGTTTCAAATTCTGGACATGTTTAGTTACACTTCTCAATAAAAATCCATTCCAAAGACGAGGTAAAATCTTTTGAGTGTCAAGATTTGAGTTGCGATACATAAGCATTTTTGAATTTTAAATCAAAATTTACAATTAAAATTAGATTCAACTCGTGAACGTAATATAGTATCGTCAAATTAAATGTATGGGACCTAGAGTGATATATTACTAAATTCCGGTGCGAAACAATTTTCTAACATGTTTGTTAACACTTATTTTTAATACAGCTTTCGGGATCAAATTATCAAAACGGTCTAATCGGTAGATCCATATCTTGAACTAAAAAATTTTCTTTGAAAAAATCTCCATGGGGGAAAGGGTGGTGGTTAAACCCCTGAATCCCCCACCCCGTTCCCACGGCCTTGACTCCCACGATAGTGTTAATGGAAATATAATGTTGTTTTTGAATGTAATTAGTGCTCTATGAGGTGTAATATGATTTTCTGTAAAAAAAATAATTTCACCCACGCATAAAACAGTGTTCATTATTACTCCATATTTTGTGAGATATGGGGTGTTATAAACACTTTTCCAAGTATTAATTGATGTATGAAATTTACGTTTAACAGTCAAATTTACGATAACTCTTCAAATCTCTGAAATTTGCCAAACTATTGAGGAAATTCTCCATTATCCATTATAGATTATTTTATATTTAAATCTCAACATCATTATTATGTATCAACCTCTTGAAATGAGCCTTGCAACTTGAGTTTTGAATTGCAATACAATTGAGATTAATTCAACTTCCTACGCATTTTTTTCTGTTCTATAATTTGTTTTCCAATTTTAATCTGTATCTAAATTTAAGATTACTCTGTATATATTCATTCATGACTTCCTAAATTCTGTTAAAATAAATAGAATGTAGAAAATTCTTCTCCCAAGCTAAATTTTGTTCCATTTATTGATCAGTTTCCAAGTCATCAAAACAAATATGAGAATCCTCCTGTTCAGTAATCAAGAAAATATTTCTCGAACATCAATCGCTTCAATGAAAAAATTAATCGATCTTTTCCATTAGTAACAAGAAGGAATTGCATTTTATCAAAAACTTACACAAAAAAGTTTTTCTGCCTAATGTAAGGTACACCGGGGTAAATGAAGATGCACGGTAAGTGGGAACGATGAATATTTAAACAATTCTTTGCACTTTGTAACTTTTAATGCAGAATCTTAAACTTACTTGTAAGGCGCCGTTCAGGGGACAGAAAAATAGATTTTTGAACCCCCCTCACCCCGCCGTGGATAAGCGTGCACATTTGGCAAACCCCTACCCCCTTCCCGAATGTCACGTGGAAAAATTCGAAATCTTTTTTAATTTTTTAAATCTTATATTACATTTGAAAACACTTCTTTTAGTTGTCAAAATGATTGATTTTGAAAATATCGAATGAGAATGTCTTCAAGAAAATAATTTAAATAAATAAAAATTTTCTTTTTTTTACTTGCTTGTAAGCGGTCACAAATTGCTTTTTAGCGCCCATTTACACCCAAAATTCAGTCTTTATGCCAATCGCGTGTAATCAATTATATAGCATAGGCTTACCACATACTTACAGAAAAAATCGGGACTTTACCGAAAAAATTTCATTCTCAAGAAATCTTCCATCTTTGTATACTGTGAACACTTAAGGCCCATTTACTTTTCACTTTAAAATGATCGTGAAAAATTTTATTTCGGCAATAACTCAACAACGCGACGAAACCAGGTTTTGTGTATTCACCACAGAATCTGTGCCACAGAAAACAGAATTTTGGGAATATTCACATATTTCAGTGATTTTTTAAATTCTATACGTATTTTAATTTTTTTTATACGCAGCGCAATATATTAGTAAAATTTTATAAGCCAGGTTAGTTGATTTTGCACAAGTAAAACGTAAAAGAAGATCCAATTTTCCATAAATTTGTCAAATAAACTTAAGGGAATAGCTTTACAGGAAACCAAGACAGAAATTTTAGGTAAAATCAATTAAAAGTTAAATTTGTTTTCGACAAAACACAGATTTGTTTCAGAAACCTTGATTCAGAGTAAGTTCAAATCCGAGCTTGAAGAAAGTTTTTGTATTGGGGGATTTTTTTAATTATCCGACGGGTTTGCGCCGGGGGTCTTCAGATTTTCCCCAAAATTGAAAATTTGGTTAATTTTTGCGATTTAAAAACACATATATTTTTTCAGATTTCTATCATTTTTATTTTTTGAGTTAGTTGAAAAAAAAAATAATAAAGACCTTCAACATGAAAAGTTGTAAATAAACTTTAAATGGCGCCTAAAAGTACCGTCTGTACCACCGAATATTTTGCAAAAAATTCTATTAAATAGCTCAATTTATGATGCAACTTTCATCTGAAGACTTCAAAGTGGGCCATCAACTCCTTGAAGAGTTATGAAAGAAATAATGACAACAAATCTCTTTTTTTGCATCGAAAACAAACAATGATCGAACAACTGCACTAACATACGGAGGTAGCGCGCACTTCTAACAACATGGAAACAAAAGAACTTATCAGAGCACTAACACTATTTTTTTGTGCTTTGTAGACTGCCCCTACTCGCATAACAGACCCATATGAATTTTCGTCATTTTAGGTCAACATAAGGATTCAAAATAAAACATTTAAAAAAAGTTTTTGTTCGGCGAAATAGTCTTTGATTTTAAAACTCACTTGATGTCGAATGATGCACACGAGTTTTCGAAGGCAGGTCTGACTTCCTTAGAAATGACTTCCTGAGCGAAAAACTATCGGATGCAATCAAAAATCGTAAAAAGATTCAAGTTACAATGTGGAAGTGAGGATATTTTTCCAAAAGTATGTTTCTTTTTCGGAAAATTGCATTTAGAAGTTCGAAAACGATCAAATTTAAGTCTTAGAAAGTAGCTTGGTGAGAAAAAAATATTCTGTATGGGACTGTTATGCAAGTTGATTTGAAAAAGGTTTCAAATATGGTCGATTAACAGTCCCATAATGAATAAAAATAGTGCTTTCGACCTTACCAATAATTTCGAAAATTTCAGGTCTTACGATTTATTATGACAACCTAGAAACAATTTCCTTTTATGCTGAAAGTGGTGATCACAATTTAAGAATGTATTCCGAAACAGGAAAAGCTGATTTTCTCGCTTGCTTGTTTTTGCATATGGGACTGTTATGAAAGTAGGGGCGGTAGAGTGTTGCAGCTAAACTGACTTCATGTTATATCCAAAAATAATAACGTATTCGTTTATACCCAGTTTTGCACCAGGTCACAACAAGTTTTGCAAATTTTGCTGTCATTTTTTGTAGTTTATGCGCTCAGTTTTGCATCTCCAGATTTGATTTAAAATGGACGGTGGAACACTGAAGATTCGTTTGTGAGCGATCGAGGTAGCAAAACACTGACGACGAATTATGTTCGTTCTGGTATGGTAAACCTCAAAACTGGGCGAATGGAGAAAACGAATACGGTAAAAGTATCATATTTTCAATGTCATATTACCTACAATGGGAATGATGCTTCCTACAGCCTGGGCTGGCCATACTGTGCTCTTCGATTATTTCTACATTTGTGCCACACTCTTTGTTTTTGATCAATGGGAAAGGATTTTGGTGTCCAGTGCTTAGCTCCCGATATAAAAACTATGTAAAGCATGTCCATATTTCATTTTTTAATCACATTTTTTTGATCCCAAACACAGGGATCAAACCTTCTATTATTGGCATTGATTATGCTTCACAATGATATTTGATTGAAAAGTTAATAAGTTATATAGCATAAGACCAGGTTGTAAAAGCAACATTCCCATTATTTGTTATATCACATTAACAATACGATACTAAGAATTTTAGTTAAAATTTAAAGTCAGTTATGCTGCAAATACTCTACAAAGCACGAAAAAGAAGTGTTTTTTACCTGCTTTAGTAAGTGCTTTTGTTTCCATGTTGTTAGAAATGCGCGCTACCTCCATATGTGAGTGCAGTTGTTCGACCATTGTTTGTTTTCGTCGCAATAAAAGAGATTTGTTGTCAATATTTCTTTCATAACTCTTCAAGGAGTTGATGGCCCACTTTGAAGTCTTCAAATGAAAGTTGCATCATAAATTGAGCTATTCAATGGTATTTTTTGCAAAATATTCGGTGATGCAGACGGTACTTTTAGACGCCATTTAAAGTTTATTTACAACTTTTCATGTTGAAGGTCTTTATTGTTTTTTTTTCAACTATTTTATTTGGAAAGCTGATAAAATTTCAATGCATTTTGATGTGCTATTTCATAATTTCCGTTGAAAAATAACAGAGTTATGTAGCTTTGAAAAATGGTTGTTTTTATTGACAAAAAAATCTAACCAAAGCTAACTCAAAAAATAAAAATGTTAGAAATCTGAAAAAATACATGTGTTTTTAAATCGCAAAAATGAACCAAATTTTCAATTTTGGGGAAAATCTGAAGATAATAAAAAAAATCCCCATGGATGTTGCCGTTTTTGATCATTTAAAAAGTGTACTTAATTTTATTGGTTTCATTCATTCTCTGTTTGAATGAAAATATTTTTCCCCCTTTTCTATTTCATTCGAAATTTGACTTTTTGCTTAAGTTTTACATTCAATTTCGGATCCATCAGTCATGGCGCCTTCATCATTTGGAAGCAACTTTAAGAATATTTTCTTCAATCGAAAATTTTAACATCACTAAAACGTACTCAACTAACTAAACGCTTAACTGAACCAGGTTGTTATGGTGATGCTAACTAAAATAAGTTTGCGAGATTGCCCGATTTTACCCGGACTTGCCTGGATATTTGATACCAGGCTTGGCAAAAGTCATCGTCATGAGGCGTGAAGCTGTGACTGTGAAGCCTCTTGGTCCGTCAAACTCAATTGACTGTTCCTTAACGACCAGTCACTTCGTTTGCCAGTCATTCATTCCCCATTCATTTGAAGCTAAAATAATAACTTAGTCAAGCAATCGCATTCAAACGACCGATGACGAAAAAGAAACGCATTTATTATTATTGTTGCTCCTGCCAGCAAGCTCGTTTTCAATTTTTTATTGCTATTGTTGCTCTCTGAAAGCCATTCGTTCAATTAGTTGTACCTTCCGTCAGCAGCCGATCGAAGTGTGAAGAGATTTGCCAGTCACTGTCAGGAGAAATTTTGACCATGTGTAGGAGCTTCGCCAGTCGATGATGTAGAAATGTTGATTGTTGTCGTGCTTTATCCGTCATGCGAGTAGTGAGGCTCCGTCAATTGAGAACAGTGCCAGTCGTTTGATGAAACAAAACTAGTCGGGTCAAGCGTGACGGGCGAAATTTACCATCACTGTTTGATACAAAACTAAGAAAAAAGGTTTTTAGATAAAATTGCCCGGATTCGTCTGATCCGGATATGTTTGGAAAACATTCTGGCAACCTTTAATGCTAAGAACTAAAAAAGTTATTTATCTTGTATTATATAAACTTTGAAAAAATCTGCTAATTTTGAGAAAAAATTATATTTATTATTCGAAGAAAAAACACTCAATTTTTGCTATTTTAAGAAAAAAAAAGCTCATTATTCATTTCTAGTTTGCAAAAAATCTATCCAAAACTAATTTAAGAATTATTTTTTTCTATTTCCCTTCCAGCTGGAAAAATCACTTTTTTCTTACAAGAATTTGATAGATCATCTAAAAATATGAAAATGTTGCGAAGACATCAAATTTCTACCGTTCACCGTTAGTCCGCAAAAAATTTTGATCGCTTCTTAGGTGCATTTACCCTTGTGTGAGGTGGCAGAAACCCTAGGAAAAATATCCCTCGTCCTTCATCAGCTGAGGTAGTACACTGGTTAAGATGTCGGACTAGCAAGACGATATTATTAATATGGTGTTGTGAGTTCGATTCTCACTTCCCTACGCACTGTGTTTTTTTTTGTTTCTGGGATGAATTATCCAATAGGACGAAAAACATTATATGGGACTACTGGGATTTTCTAGGTTCGCTTGAATGTAGTGGTTATGAATCATCTTGCTTGGGAGCTCGAGACCTTGTGCTAGAAGAGCTTTTTCAAACATATCATATTTAGCATAGTACACTCTTCAGCGCATTTGCGGCACAGAGATTTGGAAAATCGGCATTGGATTTTTGCAACCTCTTCTATGGGTGTATTTTTTTTTAAGTTTTATTAACGACACTTTACCATCCTTATGGCATTCGTGTCGAAAAAGGGGTGTATTTATGTACCATAACACTAGTCTTTTTCACTGTTACAATTTAAGTCACAACACTAAATTAATTTCCAAAGCTGTTTGATTGGGAATAAAATATTCTAGCATGAATTATACTAAGTCGGTTGAGTTGCTTGACAATCAATTCCCTCGTTAAGTCTAGGAAGACTGTGTTTCATATGATTGCATAAAGTATGTCAATGAAACTTTTAACGTAAATCTTTGCACTTGTTTCTTCTTCCAAAAATAGCGTTCAACCGGTAGCATACGGTAGCTAAGTGCGAAAAAAAAGTTCAAGGTTGTCTGCAATACCTCCTTACTCTATTGGTCAGCATCTTCATTTCGGGCGTCAATTCGTTTTTTTTTGTTTTTTGGGAACTACAATTGATTTGTCATCTGTTTGTAGACCGGTTGAAGCCATTTGCCCGAATCACTTAAACATTTGCCAATATTGACCAATACCATCGACTTACCTCATTAGACCGCCGTTAATCATTATTGTCGGCAAATCCAGTTTTTGGTGGACTTTCAGTGATGATTCCGGAACGGTGTTTTTGGGGAGCATTAGGATAACTTCGAATATTGAGTCATAAAAAATAAGATAAAAAAAACTTCAAATATGGTTTTTAAACTCCATTTTTATTTAAAATAATGTTTCAGTCATATTCCTTTATAATTTGATAAATTCATCGATACTTAATGATGTTATCTAAATATTTTTGTATTTGAGCTGTCGCCATTGAAGTCTTCCGATTGAAGCTAAATTTGGTCCAAAATTCGTAATGTACGTCTGTCTTCGATCTACCAAAAACCATCATCAATTGTAGATTTAATTGTTCAACTGACGGCTGCGCCGCCGACCAGATTCGCGAAAATTGGTGCCAAACAGGTAAATACCACCCCTTTTCGAGCCACTTGAATCGCAATCAAGTCGTTTGGAGTGTTTTTTACTACTTTTTTTTCGATTTCATCTAATAACCGATGCCAATCGGTGGCGGTTCGAAATAAAAGCCTCCCGAAAAAAGGAGTGAATAGAAGAAAAAACACGAAATAACAAAATTGAAACACGCGCTCAGATATATTCACCCGTCATGCAAACGATCATTACTCGACATGGCGTTACGTAACTTAATTTTTAAAGTGATGGGTAGAGTATATGTCTATAACTACGGACACGTAGTACTGCTGAAAGATGTGTGAACGTACCTTGCTGTGCTATCCCCAGCATGAGCAGGGTAGCTGTCTGGAATGGTGATCTGTTTTTGAAATCTTTTCTTTAACTGTTAAGAATACATTTAAATTATAAAGGAGCATTTGATTTAGCATTTATCAAGCTTATCATAAAACTTAAACTTTTTTTGACATATCATTCGTTCAGCTTAAAAATTGTTCCACTACCATTGCCCGGCTTAAAAATATTGCCTCAATTGCACATTTTATTTCGTAGACCTACGTACGCAGCTTTCCTTATACAGATAGAAAAGCAATTGAAAGTGAAACTCTCAAACGCAACCAACGAACTGCCTAAGCCTATAAGAGGCTGTCCTATCATTGAAGACTTTTATGCGGGCCAAAACCAACATGTTGGATGGAGAAAAAAAGTAACGTGCTTCAAGAATCTCACTTCGGTTATGGTTCATCGAATATACGTGAATCCAGGCAATTTAGAGGATTGAAAATTTTGAAAAATGTTTTCCACTCATTCAAACAAAATCAAAATTTAATCTGATATAGAGTTTTCCTTAGTATTATATTTCTCTACACAATGTAGGTAGCGTACATTGTGTTGTGCTTTTACTAAGTTCAACCTAAAAAGATTGTCACCGGGTCATGTTTCCTTGAAGAAGTTCATGAACTCGAAATGACCGGACGATCGCTTCATTCTCCATTTATAGACTCTATTTTTATAAATCTGGTTTTTGATTTATTGTTCCAGTTTTGGCGGCACAGCAAGTTTTGCACTGCTTGTACCGTTTTTAGCAATTGTAAGCTTTTCAGGTAGCATTGGATGATTTTTCCACAGTTTCGAGCTGTACGTTGTTTTCAAAATATGTGTATTCAAACAATTTTAGAAAAAATGTGTGGGATGGGTATGTTTTAATTTTAACTATGTGAAACTTTTTTTTTGTAAAAGTAGAACTGTAGATACATTTTGTTCAAAAGAATTAGTCGTGTATGCAGCATTGCCCGAGCCAGTGAGCTAGAATTTTTCAATAAAATTAGCATTTGCCGATGAGATGACATAACGTCTATCGACTCTGCTAACCGGTATTGTAGAATTGGTTAGTCGAACGTATGCTAAAAATAACTCTAATTTATGTACAAGCATCAAAAGCCACAAATGAAAGAGCATGGCAGGAAGATTGCAGAATATAATAAACCGTTGCGTCGACAGATGATGCGTTTGAGTTCAGCTTCCGTTAGATAAATGTGTAAAATTCATTTGAGAAGTTTCATGCAGGGTAGAAAAAACTATTTCATCAGAGGGATTTTGCTTAAAAAGTTTTTTGTCGCATTTTATGTTCGTCAATTACAAAATATTGCAAAAAATCTAATGCTAATGGATGTCTTAAAATAAATATTTTATCGTCTTTGTGAGAAGAAAATTGGCGTTGGTTTTAAACATTGAAGAACAGTTAGTTCAAAGTTGTGAACGACAAAAGTTGATAAATTGAAAAAGGAAATTTTTGGTTCACTCTAACTTCCAATGATCGAAAGAGATCTTTCAAACTTTACAAGAACAGATAATTATTGACAACTTACATTACTAAGTTCCTTTCATTCGTGAATAACTTTTGAGTAGATGGACGAAAATTGATGAAATTTTCAGTGATATTTGACCATTAATTTTGCCAACCGTTATGTACCTCTTATCGATTTGCATCTTCTACAGATCGTCAGTAAAATTTAGAACTAGATATAGTTTTTTTTTAATTTTTCCTCTCGTTCTTCTCCGGAAAATTTAGGCGAGGCGTTTCAATGAAAATTTTCGGACAGGAGTTTCGCTTGGTGTCCGCTAGACACTTCAATTTCTTTCACAATTTTTTTTCAAAATTGCACCCCGCTAATGGGTCTACAATTTGGCGCACCGTATTTTGTTTATTTTATCGACAAGGTTATTCCACTTCTGGCGAGGTTGAATTTGAAATCGTCGAAATCAAGGTCGGATTTGAAAGTTCGGATCGTGTAAAATGGCCTGGAACGTGGAAATCAACTATTCGATCAAAGTTTACATGGAATCGTTTAAGGAGTCCTAGAGGTTCTAACAGTATCAAAGTCAAGGTCGGATTATTGTCCCACCCCCCGTCTCAGGGGGGGCCCCGGGGGATAAATATTTTGAACATTATTTTAATCATACTACTTCAATTTCTATAAATCTATGAAAAGACATCAAAACTAGAAAACCGGAATGGAAACTTGAAATATTTAATTCATTTATTTTATTAGAGAGACTTGCTTGGTAGATTCAAAAGCAAGCCTCTCTTAGAAAACACCTAAGGCGGCATCCATAAATTACGTAACGCAAAAATGCACTTTTTTGACCCCCTCCCCCCCGTATGTCACAAATCGTAACGCTTCGACGTACCCCCCTATGAAAATTACGTAACGCTGATAATTACCCCCCCCCCATCTTCTCATGTTTTTAAATACTGATATTCGAAGATCAAAAATAGATTTAAACATAAATTTTTGTGACGGTCTTCAAAACGGAATTAATATCTATCCAAACCAAATCACTTCTTAATTCTCATTAATGATATCTCTCTGATAAAATAAATTGTTTGTCTTATTACGAGTTGCTCTGTGTTTGTTCACTGGTGATGTACATTGTTTACTTTATTTCGATTAAGGAGCATAACTTTTTATGCAAAATATACTCCAATATTCGTTGGAATAATCAAAATTGCATTTTTCAAATCAATTGAAAAAAATAGTAAACTTTCCGGTTTAAGGTTGAATTGAGTTCTTGGGGGTAAATGTACCTAATATCCAGTTCACTAACGGTTATTTCACTAATATTTAATACACATTTTAGGGAGTCTATCTCAGAATTTTTAAAGAGGAAAAGTTACAACCCAGTTTCAATCATGTTGAAGCTTACAAATTTTAAACTGATTTTGGTTTGTATCATTCTGCAAAAATTGCATGACATCAAAATAGCTGCGATTGAGAACCTATACTGAAATATTAAGGAAAAAATCGTTACGTAACGATAAGCATACCTCCCCCCCCTCCCCTATGTCACAATTCGTAACGCTCGAGCTTACCCCCTCCCCCCCTAGGAGCGTTACGTAATTTATGGATGCCCCCTAAAACAGCCCCGTAAAATAATATCTAAAATAATTTTTCTCTTACATAAGTTAAGAGGGCCACCTAGAGTAAGCAGTGAATTTTGCGGGCTGAGAGTATCAATTTCTTGGTATTGAATACCAAAATTTTCAACCCAAAATCTGGACAAAAATAATGTAATCCTAATTCGATAAAAAAATCGAAAAAAAATTAGAAAGAATATGAGAAAAACACCTTAAATTTTCATTTGATTCAGTCAGGATATTCTGTACAGAACAAGAAAAATAAAGAAAAACATTTCCCCATTTTCATTACATACAAATGTCTTGCACAATAAATGTTTATTACTTTCCAAGTAATGGTTTCTGCACTAAAAGGCAGCTAATTTCATCAAAACTGGCTCACAGTGCTAAGAAAGAACAGAGAAGCATTAAGATAAACACTACAGAATTTTACCCGTATCCGGGTAAATACCGGGTATTATAATAAGTATTCACTTCAATCATTATTATTGAAATATCCGTTGGTTTATAAATTCTAAACCCTTTTCTCTCCCTATTTTTGAAAATAATATCTATGAACATAACTGTAGTTTCTAAAATTGGACCAATCGACAGTACTGAGTTTCTTTATTGAATTGTGGTTCTGAATATAACCCGATTTGTATTTTATTATTTTGTTTATTTAATTTTGTATTCTGTATTGTTCTGTTTGTATTTTGTATCCAAATTGTCACGATACTTCCAAATTGTCATCAGGAAAATATTTCTCAATAAAGCAAAAATCAGACGATCAACGATGAAATGAAAAGCCTTGAGAATATTTATCCGAACATTTATCTAAATCAGAGAATTTTAGTTGGTGATGAGGGTATTGAAAAAAAAAATATGAAAATTAAATTATGCATTTTGCAGTTCAAATCAAAGCTTTAATTTTTTAAAAATTTCTTAACTCTTCCGCAATGTTTGCACATGATCAACAATTTTTATTTTTAGAGACCAGAAACTATCTTCTACAAAGACACCATGGCTATTTGAAGACAGTATTCTGAACTCACCTCCAGTTCTTTTACACGTTTAAAATGTTTTGTATTCTAAATCTGGCCCTGATGAAATTTAAAATGATTGATTCAAGGAAGTTACGGAACACAAGAGGTTTTAAAGCTTAGTTCTTTTAGAAATGGGACAGTTACGAATGCGTGTATCTCAAAAACCATTCGTTTGATCGAAATACTTTCTATGAAGAAAATGAAGGTAATGTTATGATATTTCATGAAAAAAATTTAAAAAAATTATTTATCGTTTTTTGTAAGAGAAATTTCTGATTTTTGCTTGGTACCTCTCTTTGGCCGGCGCACACTTTTTTCAGTCATGATATTGATCAGTTTTTCCTACTTATACTTCGTCAAATCTATATTTTAGGTGGTTTCACCCTCCTCCTTCAATTTCTGATACTTTTTGGTCCAATACTTCTCTTTTGAAAAAAGCTGAAAGCAGTTTAGTGGATAAAGTTGTTTCGAAATGAACAAATTTGATCATTTCTGACCACATTTGCTAGCGTTTTTAATGGAATTTCTGCTGGTAAAATCTGACAATAACGAAGTAAAACCAGCATGAGATTGAACTTGAAGTATAATTGGTTAGTATAAATCGTAGGATGTGGATGGTGCATACAAGATAACTCTTTTTAGGCTTAAAAAACGGCAAAAACCAAAGTTTTTTTTTTTTAATTTTTTTTTCTTTTTATTTTCAGGAGCAAAATATTGGCAAATTATTATATTTTTATACAAAATAACCAGCAAAAACATACTTTAACATACTCGGGACCTTGCCACTAGCAAACATGGTACAGGATTTAAACGCTGGAATTTGTTTGAAATAGGGTATTTCATAAGTATTGTCGTTCATTAGAAATCATCTGTCCTATAACCTCGGTACCGGCTTTACAACTTACGAGCTCTGCAACTAGCAAAAATTGTTGTTTGAGGTTAGATTTGAATGACTTATCACTAGGCAACACTTTCAGCTTATCGGAGAAAATTGTTTTGGACCTTTCAGCGATCTACCCTAAGTTTTTCTCTTATTGAAAATTAAAAATGCTGGTATGAGACTTGACTTCCCTAATGACCCTTAACCGTAGTTGCCGATCATGTGCTTCACTCCAATGCTTGATTTGAACTTTGTAGACATTATTGACAGTGTTTGCATACTTATCCACCACACTAACTCAGTAATTTTTTGAAGAATCAACGGTTTTGTCAGCAATCAATTGGATAATGACGGATTTTGAAGGAAACTGTGCTAAATATTTTTTTTCTTTTTCTCTTGCATCGAATATATCTCTACAACGCGTAAATTTTAAATTTTGAAAAAAATAGGTCGAATAGTACTTTTTACAGGCAACAAAATGCTGTCAAAATTTTGAATATCCGATTACAAGTAAACGAGCTATTAACAGATGAAAGTGTCCCATTTCTAAAAGAACTAAGCTTTATCAAACGCAATTCCAAAATTTCTGAAGCGAAAGTGATAAAAAAGATCGATTTTTCTGAGTGATTCGTTTAGCTAACTAATAAATAGGCTTGACTTAACCTACAAGCAAACATGTTATAATCAACATTGGTAACTCTCAGCATGCTTTATATACTTAAGCAAGGACATGTATATCAGCACCACCCCTGGAGAAAGTTCTTACTAGAAGGAAATTTTAAGGATTGAGGTACTGAGGAAACTCTGAACATTCTTTCCATCAACCGTGGATTCGCGTCTTAATTACAAAAGTTCGTGTTTGAACTTGCATTTCTATGACCACGCAGAAAATTTTGTTTATGTTTCATTTTCAACATAGGAATTTCAGCCTACTCCAACTTTTCTTCGTGTAGCAAAGTATGTTGCTATGGTTCTCAATTTGAGTTGTTTTCTACCGGATGGAAAAAAGGTCCCGACTGACGGAGTATGCTAATAAATCTACAATTTGAGATTCTAATGTCATTCGAATTGGAACAATCATTGATGGAAATTTCACTTTTTGGACAATACTGGAAATTTCCAAAAAGAAATCATAAGAAGGCAACCATTTACTAAGTAAATTGATCTTAAAATCTACTCTACAATATGATTTGAGATTTATTGATGACCACATCATCATCATTATTATTATTATTATTATTATTATCTGGAGCACGTTTGGTAAATGGAAATCAGCATTTCTCTAAAATGAATAAATTGGTAAAGGAAAAAAATCTTGCAGAATTAGCTCTTTTTAATACTTTTCATTTAGTCACATTTGATTTTTTGAAAACTCTAAAACATGTTGAACCGCTAAATCAAAATCATATTATGAGTATAAAATTTATTAAAGTCAACTTACTTATCATGAAAGATATAGTAGAAATAGTAGATATACTTGTGTTGTATTTAGTATAATTGTCGGATCGGGACATAAAGTTTTGGTGATAATGAGCTTAACAGTTTTCACCAGAAGCTTTCGAAATTTAGTCTAAGACAACATAGGTTTTCTCGATAGCATTTATTCATGTTCGTAAGAACTTTTCTCACATGGAGGCGCGTTTCATGTGTCCTTCAAATTTCTGGGGAGTGAGGAATATTCTTACTATTATTATATTTACTACAAGGTTAAAAAGCTGCCCACCGGTGAAATAATTAACATAAATGGTTCGAAAATTATTTGGACCGCTAGCGGGGAAATATTTTGATAAATTTCATATGGGACAGCAAAATGAACTCCTTAGCAGGCATCTGCCTGATTTCCAGACTAGAACTTTTCTTTTACTAGGTTTGTCTGGATGTTCTGGAGATAAACAAGAGGAATAAATTGAAAAATTTGATGTCTAGTACTTGAGGAGGCTGATGATCTGTTGAAGCCGCAATTCAGTTGGTGTTTCATAACGATTGACACGATAAATGGCGAAACATGCAAAAAAGACTATCTCCAAATGCGACTGTTTTCTCTGTATAGCACTCGAATAGGTCTCACAAAGTTGATTCTCTATTTCTGCTGGATTTAGGATCGTGCCATTACGCAAACATTCTGGTAAAGTGATAAAAAGTCAAAAATGTTGTTTTTTGTAACAATGCAGAACAAACGGCTAAACTTGTCCTAACATCATCCGAATTCAAAATTTCGGGTTATTTTGAAGGTCCAGCTTCAGTAAACAGCAAACGTTATCGAATATAGCCTTGATTTAGAAAAAGACAGAAAACTTCTTCATTGAACGCTATTTTGAAAACCATTTCCATCAATGCAATCAAAAGTTATTCGCAAAACAAAGTGTTTCATTTTTTTCGAAAACACTACTCGTTAGGGTGTGTCGTTTTGCTTTTTTCCGAATTACAAAAACCCTGTGGTCTAAAAAGTTTCCTTGTTAGTCAAAACGAACGTCAGAGTTTTTGAGATTTTTAAAACTAGATTTAGGTACCCGGGTTTTGATTTGAAATTTGAAATTCTCTGGTTACAACTTTGCCGGAGACGGCAAAGCTGTAGGAGTAGCGAGAAAATAGTTATAACGCCCCAAACAAAGTATTCTTTTTTTTTTCTCGTAAAGAATATGGCAAACTGACAGATTTTCCGCCCAATTTTCAGAAATATTATTTGAACATAAAAGTTATTGATTTTAGAACATTGAAATGTTCTGGTGAGATGATTTTCATTAGATTACCTTTCATTTGCAAATTAAATTTAGTGCTACCAGAGAATTAAATCTCTAAAATCAATAATTTTTTTGTTCTAATATGTGTTGTGAGCCTACTTGGTTCAATAATTCTACTGGATCAAAGCAATCGAAACATTCCTTTCGATTCTTTCGATTGCTTTGATTCAACTTTTTGTTCAAATATTATTTCTGATAATTGGATGAAAAATCTGTCAGTGTTGCTAGTTTCTTTTCATGAAAAAGGAATGCTCTTTTTAAGGCGCTATAATTACTTTTTCGCAACTTTGGCAACTTTTTTACATTTTTTGTGGCAATGATCTTAAAAAAAATAAAAAAATATATCCTTGTGCGCAACGTATAGCTTCTTACTTCAGTTTTCCTTGAATACAAAGGGATTTTTTTTAGCATTCCGTAGCTAAGAAATTTGTAAAGCTATAAATTTTGTACTTATCGCTTGAAAAACAAGAGAGATACAGCGGTTTTAATCAGGATTGTCAAATCGACACTTCACGAACCCTAGCGGTTGAGGGATGAGGGATGAGGTTTAACCCTCTCCTTCCCATGGTAGCACAGGTGATCCACAACTTTGCACAGCTCGCATTTGAACTGGGCGCTTTGGATCAACACCATTTTTTCACCGAATGTGTAGATATGAGTGAAGAAACATCGCTCGAAATTTTAAGAAAATCGGTTAGCTAGGTTTTGCTTGGCAGATCAGAAGCTGCAAAAAAGTCGGATTTTTTTCGAATTTAAATCAAGTCGTCATTTGTTGTTCAATAACTTGACAAGTTTTTATGATTTCCTTCAAATAAAATTACTGACGTGCAGAAGGTTGCTTATGCAAGCAGAATCAAATGATGGTTTACTTAGATTCCAACTAAAACATATAAATTTTTGAGTAAGTAAAGTAGATACACTGGTGATACACTGGGAACAAAACGTACTTTTCTTCTTGTGAAGCTTCTTATCAATACTCAAGAAAATCATTTCGTCAACAAACAAAATCGCTTCAGGATAGCTATTTTATCTGCTTAAAAGACCACATGTCTCGAAATATTTGTAAAAGTTCGTGATTTTCTCGAAAAACGGCATGTTTTGTTTTCCTTGCGCAAAGTGTCATGGCGGCCAATTGTTCAAGGAAAAAATGAAAATTTCAAATATTTCAATAAATAGACTTTCCGAGGGATGCGTATACCAAAGAAGTTTTTTATCCAATAGCATCGTTTTAGTTTGTGATCAATGAAGTGATGAAATTCCATGTTTTTTTGCAATTATTTCCTGTTTTTCATTTGCACCCTATGTGTTGTTATCTTCCCAATGGAGCACATATGATCCATTTCAAAACCCAAATTTATCGAATGGATCATTAAAGTAGGCTTAAATTATGCATCTTTTGTTCAAGAACTACAGCTGTAAATCAATATTTCTATTTTTAAAACGTCAAAAACCTTGTGGGAAGGAAAGGGTTAAGAAATTGAGATATCACGGATTAAACCCTGAATTCCCCTATATTTTTCAATGAATTCGGCTTCTTCTGACTTATTTGAAAAAGTTGGAAGTTACTCTTTTTTCCAATGCGTGCGGAATCTCAAATGGCCTTCAGTCGATTCCTCAGAAAAAAAAAAACACAATTAATTCAAAATTTTCATGTCCGCACGTGTATTTTTCTGAACTATTTGAAATTGTTGAGGAAATGAGGGTAAAATAGTCCTAATCGTGGCTTAAACAGCCTCCATTTGATTCCTCGAGAGAAATTACACAAGATAAGTCTCATTTTATTCAAAATTTTTATGACCGAACATTTTTTTTCCTAAATTCATTATAAAAGAAGGGGAATTGAGCGAGAAATCAGCGATTTCTCCATTTTCCTTAGAATGCGGTGACCCAAATTTGGCTTAGAATTTTAAAGTAGAGATCAAATGAAATCAGTCCATGGTATTTTTATAACGATATTTTATTGTATCTATGAGATAGAGAACAAAGTATGCAGAAAAAATGCAAAAATCAATTAATTCAAATCGATATATTTTTTTTGTTTTGAAAAAAGTAGTTTTTGGAAAATCGCGGTTATTTTTTTCAGTTTTGCCAATTCTAACAAACTTTTTAATCTCAATCAATCACAAACACCTTTCTGCACCCAATTGATAAGGTTTGGAAAGAATTTGCAAAATCGTATTGAATGAATTAAGAATTTCAAAAAATATTTTTCAACTTTGATGGGTCATAACTTGTAGAATACTCAAAATATCGACTCAAAACTTGTTGAGTTTTGTTATTCAAATTAAAATGTTTTTTTCCTCTGAATAAATAACTGCTACCCTCATTTAAAAAATTCATGCATTAAAGGTTTAAAAAAATGCAGAGAAATTGATGGTAAAACAGCCATAACTCGTTTTTACAAAGCGTGTGGTGGCTCAATCAATCTTCATTCGATTCCTCGGAAAAAAAATCACACAAGAAAGGTATCATTTTGTTCAATATTTTGAAGTTCAAACTAATTAAAAATTTTGAGAAATTAAGAGTAAAATTAGCAATAAATTTCTTTTTTGAAATTTGCACTTGCTCAAACAACCTTCATTCGATTCCTCGGAAAAAATCACACAAGATAGGTCTGTTTTTGTTCAAAATTTTGAAGCACTAATTAGCTTTTACTTGACTCTGTACTAAATTTAGGGGAATTACGGATTAAAAAGGCATTATATCTCCGTTCGTAAGCTCGTGCGTCGTTTGAAACTATGTTCAAAAGATTTTTCGGGAATTTTCACTTACTTGAGCATTTTTTCATAAATTTTGTTAGTGTAAAGATACATGACAAATTTTCCAAAAAAAAAAACAGTTAGATAAAGAAGTCGAAAGTGTGTCAAAAACCATGGTATAACATAAGGTCGCCAGAATTTTTTCAGCACGTATCCGGCCCGGCCAAATCAGAGCAATCTTATATGAAACCTGGCATAATCCGAGCATTTGAATTTGAAATTTACGACCATTAATCCGGGAAATATCCGGGCAAATTAGTCAAATCCCAAAAATTTCTCAACAAAACCCAAGAAAACAATTAAAAAAAAAATTAATCAAAACTCATCGACAGATATTATATCGAATTTTAGGCTTCCAAAAATCCTTTCATGATTATTTATATAAAACTTTTTCAAAAAATTTCGTTTTAAAGGCAAGAATATGTAAAAATAATAACATTTCAATTGGTTTTTTTAAATGATTTTCCCAAAAAACTGAATTAAACCAGGCAATCTGGCAACCTTTTCTTACGAAATGAAAAAAATAGCTTTCTCTGAGTATGGTGGAGTTTTTATTACAAATCTTAAACGCTTCGGTGCAAACTCGTTTGACAAAAAATTGACACGTTAGATTTTTAATTTTATTGGCAGTAACAGTTTTCTTTGAAAGGAGCAATTTACCAAAAGAGCTTTATGGTAACTTGACGCTAAATAGTTCGTTCATCTCTCAACCCCACAAAACCAATTACAGTAAGTTTTTTTTACCCAGGATTTCCGAAAGCAACATTAACAGCCGTCATATTTCACCTTAGGTACCAAGACGTTATCTCGCTCGATGGTAGTTTTCTAGCGGAGTGGGATAAGTAATTGACTCTGGGACTGTGACGTCATTCGAATCGCTTCGAATGGTTCAAAGCGTGCATGAGCGAAAATAACAAAGTAGTGTAAATTTGTTTCTACCGGATCTCTTGGGATGCTGGCTACAGAATATGAGCGCTATTTGAGGATAAAGCGAAAACTAGAGGAGAAAAAATGTTCGCAGATTTTGACGTTCTTAGAAAAAAAAAAAACCGACGATCTCCAACAAATATTCGCTCATTTTATTTGATTACCCCATGAAGACAAGAGACGGGAACGTGGCAACCGCCGTTGTTTGATTTTAAAAATATCACCACCAAACGGTATAGGAATAAATAATCGAAAATAGAAATAAAACCCCTCGGTTTATCCTAATCAAATCTCCTTAGGCTAATTCAGTTTTTTCAGGAAAACAAAACAGAAAAGCATAACAAGCCAATAAAATCTGGTCACGTTCCGGCTCTAGAGAAGTCTCCCACAATAAACTTCTTAGCCGGGGTGCTCTCTCTGAACGTAAATTACATCAATTTTATGCAACGCACATACCCAGAGATCTACAGCACAAAAAGTGAAAAAAAACTTCCCCACTCACTATACTTATAGGACTCAGAGCCAATAGAATGATGGATAGATATCATTTAGCGTCGCTACGGTAGCCGCAAAAAATTGAATTTAATCAGCCGGAAAAGTAGTCTCTCCTACGACTGAGACGATATCATTAACGGTGCTGAGGGTAATGGTACCAGTTTTGGACATCTGATTTTATCATCAGTTTTTTTATGGTTGAAGAAACGTTCAAAAACTTCTTCGAAAGTGTCAAAATTTTTTTTTCTAATTTCGTATCATTAAAAGGTGCCTTGCGCCTCTGTAGATATTCTAGTCTAGTTGATCTTTGTGGCTGATAATGCCAATTTGGCTAGTCCGAAGTGGTAACAAACAATTTGTGTCGAGTAGACGCTCATTTGGGAAGCAACTTTTCGATTGATACCGACTTCTAATGGCTAATCTTCTGGGGCAACTCGTCGATGTGGTATGAGTTTTTTTGTTTTTCGACGGAAGAGGGAAACTAGTGTACAAGTTTGGACCTTCTGAGGATCAATTCAAGCTAAGATTTAGAGAATAAAATAATAAGGAACCGAATTGATCAGGAATTAAAAATTTAAAAGTTGATCAGCATTGATCCATAGCGTAACATAGAAAAAGTAGTGGGGAGGTGGGGATGTTTTGCGATTGATTTTTTTCTAAATTAATTTTGCTCCAAAAATGTTAATTAAAAAAAACTCCAAAAACAATATACTTCAGTACTATTTGATTATTCATTTTCACAGTTTTTTTACATAAATTTTTTGCATGAAATAGTAACTTTTAAAAAACACGTACACGTAGGTGTCTTGAACTTATTGTAGAGAATAGACTGAGGAAGGAAATAAGACTGGGAACATAAAAATATGCGAAAGAAAAAAATAAGCTTAAAATCAATTAGCCGAACGAAGTTTGAATTATGATGAAATGGATAGCGGGTTTTGTTCCCAGTCTTATTTCCTTCCTTAGTCTATTCTCTACACTCTTTTATCAGTGGTTACAAGCTTTGAATTTGCTTGAGAGGTAGATTTAGCTTATTTGATTTGAGTTTTTTCAAGTAAGCATTCAAATTCTTGAAAAAAAAAAACTTAACAAACAAGTTGAATCTAAAAAACTCTTGAGCAAATTCAAAGATAAAAATAAATCAATTTTTCAAAAGTAAAAGTAAGAGATTTAAATTTTGGCTCCAATCTTATTCTTGGTTTATTTTATCTTGATTACTTCTCGTCATTCTGAGCAGAATCTAATTCTGAAATTTGAATATTAATTTTGAATAAGAATTCTCAAATTGAATTCAACACTTGAATTTGAAATCTGTTTCAGAGTTTCAATACGATTTCTGAATCTAAATTTTAAATCACAATTCAAAATATGAGCCAAGAAGAGAAATTTATTTCACAGCCCTCAACCAAGAATAAATTCAAATTCTGATAAAACTGAACGTGGCACACAGGAGTATTTCATCCAAAAACCTGGCCAAAAGTCAAAACTTAAAAATGAACTATTATTATGATTTTTATTTTTAATTGATTCTTGAATACTTTTCACACCATGTACCAGTCATTTTTTCAAGATTTAGTTTTTTACGAGCAATTGCGGCTGTCGGAACTTCAATATTTTTTTCAATTGGAATTTTACAACAAACCGTATAAAAATCGCGACACAGTTCAACATGTTATTACTGGTTTAAGAAGTGACTTAACAACAAATTTTAAAAAGGAGAATTTAAATGAATGTTAAAATATTATATTTGAGGATAAGTGGTTGTAAAATAGTAACTCGGTACTGTGTATGGAGCCTTCAAAAACTCTTTATTTTGTTTGTAGTTTTCAAAGCTTGTTTTTGTTAAATGAGTGTTTTTGTTTATGTTCCCAGCAAGTCCCAGCAACAAATTTTACATCATGTGAAAATTCATAATTTCATGAACCATGTACAGAAGAAAAAACTTCCGCATACTTCCGCACTCGTGATATTTTCAATGTTGAATTTGAAAAATTTGTCTTCTTTTTAGAAAAATCCTTTCAATGCGCCATGTTTAATTTAATCAGTTGCTCAAAAGAAAAAATAGCTTTTCAAATTATAGTTAAAAATGTTTTTTTCGTGCTTATTGCAAATAATTTTTTTACCTAACTATACATTTTCATTGATGTTAATTTCATGGAACATGTTTAAAAGTCGCAGTGCTGTTTTTGAATTTTTTAAATTTATACGCTATTCTTTTTTAAAATGTTAACGAAGAAAACTCTTGGATTCTTAGTTACGGGTTTAAAATAGAGAAATTATTCAAATTAATTTGAAAATTTTTGTTTGTAAAATGAACGTTAATATTCCAGGGCTGAGCTGTTTAGAATAATCAGGCAGTATAGAGTATCGAGATCGCTCTATAGAAGCAAATCTTATATTTTTAGGGAAAAGGCTCATTGAAATTTCACGTTTTACTCCAAATAGACCAAAAACTAAGCGAAAAAAAACACAGGAGCTCCATAAAATCGTTAGGTTATGCAGCACAAATGAAATTAGGGCAGCAGGATAAACGCATGCTTTAAAAATAATCGAAAAAAGTTTTTAGACACCTGACAAAACGATTCTTTTTGAAGCCATAGAAAAATTCAAAAAATTGTTGATGCAATCTGTATAGAAATCAGTACAATAAAGTGTTAAGGAAATAAGAGGATTTTCATTGCAATAGTTTAATGATGTTTGTATTATTCAATCAGAAGATAGTATTTGGAGTATCTAGTGGATTCGATACTGATAACGACTTTTTTTATTATCAGAAAGCTTAAAAAACACTGCTAGGTGATTGAATTATCTAAAAATTACTTTTCCAAGCTCTAATAATATTTTATAAGTCTTATTCCAAGATATTCAAACGTACGACTGAGTATGAACATCAAAAAACACTTTTGGCCAACTTTTTGTTCTGTGCGTGGGTTTAGTTTTCGAGGTTTAGGCATCAGTTCAGAGTTAAAATTGTTACTCTTGAATAACCACACTCAATCATCAAACTTTGATTAAGATTTTAAAATTTAGAGTGTAGAGTAGAATATCTCGCTTGTTTTAGAGCCATATGTGGAAGCCGTCACATTTTCACTTTTAAAATGTTGTTCTGTATACTTTTTGCTAAGATTTATGTGCAGTTCGTAGAACTCTCGCACTCACGAAACGCTTCTTGTTTCGATGGCATTTTGTGCAAAACTGGGTAAACATAAAAAAAATGGTCTTGTGGTATAGCTCAGTTGGCAAGTCTGTTGTCTCCTGAGCCGATGTCCGCGAGTTCGAGCCCAAGAATAAACATCGAACACAGTTGTACCGGATAAGTTTTTCAATAACGATCAGCCAACTGTAACGTTGATAAAGTCGCGAATGCCATAAAGATGGTAAAACGACTATAATCGAAACAAAAAAAAAATAAAATAAAAACAAAAAATACTGGCAAAAATGAACAAGAAAAGCTAACACATAATACACGCTCTCATTTTTCTCTGAGCGCGTTTATGTTTGAGTATTGGGGCCTCGAAAAAAGTACAAAATTTTAGTTGCCACCCGGTATTTCATGATTTTCGTTAAAAAAGCCAAGGTTATGTCCATTTTAAATATGATTTATTGTTTTTCACTGAAAATTCAACCTCAAATGTTTCGGAAAATTATAACCTGGAAAAAACGTCAATCGAAAAAATGAGCCAAATTCGGAATTTTGGTGAGAATCTGAAGACCACCGGCGGAAATTCGGCTTATAATTAAAAATGCCCATATCTTAAAGTTCTTTTAACACATTCTTATACAGATTTTCTTATATTTTTCACAGACTTTTGAGCAAGTTCACTGGTGTTGGGAAAAAGTGATAGAAATTTTGTCACTTTTTGCACATTTTGAAAATTGTGCCATTCAAAAACATTTTCAAGATCTGTGGCAAAATTTGTTCTACAACACGTGTTGTATTTTCGCATGCTGTGATGCAAAAATAGCAATATTTCTATCACATGCGGCTGAAATAGAAACAGTGCTGTAAAAAAATACAACGCCCAGAGATCTTGAAAACATTTTTGCATGGTAAAATTTTCAAAATGTCAAAATTTCTACCACTTTTTCCCAACACCAGAGAACTTGCTCTTATCTATATATGTAAAAAGCAATTTCTGTGGGTTATTTTTCACAGACTTTAAAACTAAGTTGATTTAAAAGTTTGACAGTTACAAATGCATTTATCTCAAAAACTCTCGAACAACTTTCTATGAATGAAATAAAGGTTATCTTAACCATAAAAGAAACTACAAAAAATAATTTTCATCGTTGTTGGTATGAAATATTTCTTAATTATTCTTAGTGTCTCATATCGCAATATTTGTATAATTTCTGCTACATTTTGGCCCAATACTTTTATTTAAAAAAAAAAAGACTAAAGGCAATTCGGTATTTCCAGCTGTTTCAAACTAACAAAACCCGATTATTTTTATGCCACACAAATTTATTTTTAACTTGAATGTCTTCTGGCAAAATCTGTCAAAAACGGAATTATCATAAGATTGAACTTAAAGTAAAATCGGTACGTTAAAATTGTATGCTGCGAAGAATACATACAAGAGTACTCTTTTAAGGCTTTTAAAAACAATGAAAACCCAAGTTTTTTTTTGAAAATTGTTTTTTTTTTTAACAGCAGCAAAGTGTTGGCAAATCATTTTTATTAACAAAAAAAAAGCAGCAAATTCATACTTTCATCTGTTAGAGACCTTGCCACTAGAAGAAATGTTATAGGATTCAACCTCTGAAATTTGTTTAAAAAAGGGTTTTTCACAAGTTTTGTAGTCTTTCGGAAATCATCTGTCTCATTGCCTCGGTATCGGCCATTCAGCTTATGAGCTCTGGAACTAACAAAAATGTGTATTTTGAGGTAAGGTTTAAATAACTTTTAGCTAGGTAAAATTTCTAATTTACCGGAGAAAAATTTGCGGGACATTTCAGCGTTCTGCACATAGTTTTTCGCTTATTCATAATTAAAAATTCTGGTATGAGTCTCGAGTCTTTAAGCTTTAATCCCCATGTGATAAATGCCAAATTTATGTGAACTGTTTTCATCCAATGCTAGTTATATTAAAAGTGCCTCAACAACATTAAATCGGTTTAATCAATGAAAATGAATGTATACACCATAATTTTTTTTATTGGACATTTACATCAAACTTCCAACCGACAGTGTGGAAGCTTTTCTAAAAGGGTGCAAGTTTAACAACTACGATTTTGCAAGATTTTCCGCCACCAAGGAAGACTACTTTTAAATGCCTCAAATCGATTTGTGCAGAAAGCAAACTGGCGAGCTTTTCCACGCGCCTTGCCTTCGTTCTCTTCTCCAAGCATGACACTTGAACAAACAGCTGAATATTCTAACGATATCTAATTGTGGGACCGCGTCGTCTTTTTTTTACTTCTTTTGCACTACTAAATACGTGACAACATGGGGCTGGCGGAGATGTTGATTTTTCAGCCTTTCAGCGGTTATTTTTTTTTTTGAAGCGGTAAGGCAAACGACATAACTTCGGTTACGGAAAACTGGTTTGCGCTCAAGGTTGAATTTGTTGCACATTTCCACCTCGTCAATAATCAGTATAGGCCTGATGGCGCAGTGCCAAGAATGTTCGGTTCAAACTGCAACCTAACCTAGAACGAGCCCACCTGCTCTACTACTGTAACATTGCTTCTATCACGTTTGCACTGCGGTCCCTGTAACTTTGCTTTGCTCTGCTCTACTCATCGTATCGTGTCATTTCGACAAAGCTGAGTCGAACGACATCTTGTTGGGGACAAGAACTTGGAAACTTTGATTGATGCAAATATGTGCTTATTGCTTATATTATTATTTTACAAAAAGGTATCGCTTATTTTTGCACCGTTGAAAATCTTGGACTCTCCTCATCCATTCAAGCGTTATTTCAAAAAATCTTCCTACAGGTGTTTTTATTTAAAATATTTTTTTTATTAAATAAAAAAAATCTTTTAAATGTTAAAACATTACCTTTTCTTTAACATTTCGTTTGTGGATATTTTCAAGGCGTTTGTAGCATTTCGTATGACATTTAAACAGCTGATTTCCACTGTGTGTTGTTGTTTATAGTTCAACTTAAAACTCTGTGTATCGTTAGCTCCAGTTTTCATAATTTTCTTGAAAATGAGAAGCATTTCCCCGGAAAAGCGCAAAAATATCATGTACAACATTTCGCTGAGTCAGTTGGCGGAAATGGAAGAAGTAAACATTAGAGCGATCCGAAATGCGATTTGAATGTATGGAGAGGAAAGCAGCTTGGTAAAAAAAAAAATTTGAGAGACCTGGTCCGGTGGACAAAACTTTGCACCGAGAAGTCATGCGTATTTACGCCAGTAGGAAGACTACCTCAGTTTAGGATGTTATCCTCTCCCCGTCCATCGTGCCAAGGTAAGATTTAGTTTCTAAAGACATATAAGAAGCAGAAGAAGCCAAAGCGGAGTCAAAAACAAGCTGCTGTCGTAAGAGCTTATAAATTATATGATCAACAGTTGTGTGGAAAACCGGTGTGCGTTGTCATCGACGTCAAATCTATTGCTAGCTGAATATCTAAACTCACTGTTCGGAATGGTAAAAGTGTTGACGAGGCGGCGAAATTAATTTTTACCGAAAAATTCGGCAAAAAGGCAACGGTTTGGCAAGCCATATTTAAGTGTGGCAGGTTTTCCGAGCCGTTTTTGACAATGAGCACACAATGAATATAGCTGTTAACGTCCGAGGGTTCCTGAATGATCCACCAGTATGATCACTAGACCGCTGCAAGCTTTGTATGAAAATGTCAAATTCTTAAATTTTTACATCTCCCATAACTTTTTTAGGTTGGTTTTGCTGCCAGAAATAGCAATAAAAATTTTGGAAGCGATTCATCCAGTCCTGAATTAGCGCAACGAATTTTAATTTTGTATGGAAATTTGTATGGGAAAACAAAATTTTTCATTCGAAAATCGCCAGAGATGTTCTGAAAGGACCAAAAAATATAACTTTGGATGAAAAATGTTCCTTGATTCTTGCATTACATTTTATGTTAACAAAGCACCAACCTAAACTGTACCCCAGAAAAGATATTCAATGTTATATAAAATTTTTGTTTTCAAAATTCATTTATTTAATTATATCGTTTTTGACGGCTTGTTTGAAAGCTGTGTAACAGTGGGATGGAAATAAAAAATCTCAAAAAACTGTTTTGCATTGACAGAGAATTTATTGATTTATAAAGCGTTTGCAAAAACACTTCATGCAATTATTAACCGCTCTAGCAAGAAAAGTCTGCCATTTTGGAATACTTTTCAATGGATTCAGATTTTTAATTTTGAAATGGTTATAATTTTTTTCATGAAATTCTTAGCTGCTTGTCATGTAACCAAAAAATGAAGCTTAAGAATAGTCAATACCAAAAATGAAAGACCGATTTTATTTCAAGCTTATTTGAAATTTCTGGATGATTCAATGTGCAAAAATTTCTTCTTCCATACAAATTTTCATACAAAATTGAAACGCGTTGCGCTAACTCAGGAATCAACCAAATCATCTAAAATTTTATACTGATGCTTGGTGACCCAAAAGGCATCGAAAAAACTTATGGGAGCAGAAAGTCATTTTTTGCAGCGGTCTAATGATCACCCAGTACTGTTTTGGCCAGATTTGGCACTAGGTTCACTACTCAAAGGATATGAATCCGTCAAATTCCCTTTAAGCGAGACCAATTAAAACTTTTTGGGCCCTTAGCAAATTGTATGTGTGACAACAGACTAAGCCTGCAAATTCTGTCGAAATCTTCGAGAAGGACATACGTTAATCAAGTGGAAAATGAATGATTTTTGTTATATTTACCGTTTATTTTATATGGGCTTGGATCTCTCCCCTCTTTTCTGAGGTAGGAGGGGTTTATGACTTATTAGAAACAATTTCCGGCCCAAAAAAAGCCCTTTATACCAACTTTCACGCTATCGAGTCAACTTACGGTTTAATTTCGTAAAAAAAACTCTTTGTGAAAAAATTGTCCTCCATTGGACTAGCCCGGAAAACGGTGCGCTGTCCAAAAAGTAGAAAGAAGAAGAAGATAACTCATTGCATGTTTCTTTTTTTGTGCCCGATCCGATTCTGCGTTGATTTCATCCATCTCTAGCAGTTGACATCGTTGAATGATCCAATACAACAGGATACTTTTTCAACTAAAGAAGTACAATATCGGAAGCATTTTTGGGTTTCTTTCATATAGTTGTGTTAAAATTACTGTTATGTTTTCAATACAGGTGGCTGAAAGGGCAATGAGATGCGCATAAGAATTACGTCCGAAATCGTCGAACAAATAAGGGGATTCTTAAAATTGTGTTACGCCTTGGAATTCGACAGTTTAATAATTGTATTTAGCAATTTGCCTTTATATTAACTTCGGAAAAAAAGTATTAAGTTGTTCCATAGAAAGAGATTAACGGAAAATATGTATATTTATTCGAGTGGCCAAATTTTTCGACTTTTGAAAATCTGACTATATCGACGGATTTCTATTGAATGTAGTTTTTCTTCAAATTGTTCATAACAAGACCGCATTTTGACTAAAATTATGATAACAAGAACTGGAAACCTTAAATACACCTTCTTAAGGCGAAAAAACTTAAGAATACTTACTTGAGCCCTAGGAAGCTATTTTTTAAGCTTATTTAATAATAATATTTATCTATTTTTTTTATTATAACTCTAAATAATCAAATTCCAGCCGCAGCCTTCCCCCTTCCCGTAGTTCGATCTGAGCCAAATGTTTCATGAAACCTTGTGTTACTTAGGTCTTCAATCAATTCAAGCCAGCAACGCGTAAGATTGCACAAGTTTTTTTTAAACAAAATCAAAGAAAATAATTGCTCATTACCATTTTTTTAAAGGAATCCCATTGCAAGGTTTATTTTTTTGATTTTTCTGTAAAAGCTGATAACAATATAATCAGGTAGGTAATCCTGATTGAATGTATAGAACAGATAGTCACGTTTATGTAATTAACTATGGGTTTTTAGACGTTAACACACCGTAAAATGTGTTTTTTTCAATCGCCGGGACGATATTGGTCATCATGAACAGTTTTCAGGAAAATAGTCCACAACAAAACCAGAAACAAATAGGAATGGGAAAGTTGCTTGAACATTCTAATTGAGGTCCCCTTGAGGGGATGATCGATTTTTATTTTTTTTATTTAATAAACAATCTTTGCACATGCTTCAAACTATTTACAGAGATTAAACTATCCTATCCTAGATTTAAACACAGATTTCGACCCATTTAAAATCAAATTCACTAGCCATTTCGTTGAATTCTGCACAACATACATCTAAAGGATTGTTCTGACCATATGGAGTTCCTCGGTGAGAAAGCCCTCGCAATTCCTGTAACCGAGTTGTTCTTAAAGGAGCATCAAACGACAGGAGCGATTCTTCATGATTCAAGCTTATTTTTTTTTTCGCATGATTCAAGCTATATTTGATGATTTTTTCATATTTTTAGATTATTTTACACACTTTACCGTTGGATTGAAAATTACAAATTTTCAAAAAATAGATGAAAAATGATCAAACACAAAAAAAAATAAAAATAAAAGCGTGTTTTCTTGAAATGAGCTTTTATGAACTTTTACACCTTCACTGCACTAGGGTAACACTTGGATATGAGCAAAATTCAGGCAAATAAATTAAGATTTATTTTAAGCATTTCTAGCTACTGCAATAAATGTTGTTTTTTTTCATGATAATTAGAAAATGACAGTTAAGGGGAGAGCCAAAAATACAGAAATCCACAGACAATGTTTGCAGTGTTCCATATAGAGTACTACCAGATTTAAAACCACCTTTTTAAAATTCATGAAGTATTTTCGTGAATTTCAATAAATGCAAAACTTTTAGAAAACAAAATCAAACATTTGTAAAAAATTCAACGAATTTTAGCCCAGTCAACCAACTAAAAGTGGATTCAGAAAATATTTTCTAAAAACTGTATCAAATCACAAAAATTGTTTTAAATAAATTTGATGTTTAGATTTTATAATCTTCTTTTTCCTTTTGATAAAAAAAAATCAATGAATAATATTATGTTCAGTGTACTTTTGACAAAAATTAACAATATTTTCGTTTTAAAACTGTGATAACTCTCTAATATGTGTTGTGAGTTGTGGGCCTATTTGGTTGAATAATTCTACTGAATCAAAGCAATCGGAAGATTCCCTTTAATTCAAACACGGTATAAGAGAAGTTCAGATACCGGTATTTCGATAGCACGCAGCGAAAAGGTTTTTTATTTTAAAGGAAAGTGCCACGAAAACAAAGGATTTTTTCCTTTGATTTTGGGACAAATAAAAAAAAAAATTGATTCAAATACATTTTCCTTTGCTTCAAAGAAATGTGTTTTTTTGACATGAATCATTTTCTTTGATTCAAAAGACGACATTTTTCGAAACAAAGTCGTTTTTCGTTCGATTTCATGAAATTTTCCTTCAATTTAAAGTCGTTTTGATTTTAATTTGAAAGGATTCTTTTTTTGATTCCATTAGCGTGGTCCTGAAAACTCTAGTACTTCCAGATTTCTTACGTGAGAAAATTAAAACAAATTCTTGATCTTATACATGCATGCATACTATGCATGTTTAAATGTTTTATGTTTGACTTACATTAGCTTATATTTCTGTTTGAACGTGAAAATGTATTGACCATTCGTCATGTCTTGAACTTGATTCCAAATTTCGTCTCACAGGACAACTTTGTAAGATGTTTCAGCATATCTGTAAATAGGAAGTAAAAGAAAATCTAATTAGAGCACAGCACTCTACTAAGGGGTAAATCACTTCTCGAAAATAAAATAATTCTGTCGTGGATGTAATTAAGTAGTAATTATGATAAAAATAAACTACTCTTAAATTATATATTTACATAGATAGCATAGAAACTACTTACTGTTAGATATTGGACGATGTCCGTTGGCGGACAGTTCAACTGATGAATGGTTTCGGCGCCAAACCTTGAGTCTCCTTCGACCTGATCGGAACCGATTGCTATCGCTTAGCCGGAGCACCGGGACAGCCAGTGCATTCACCTCTTCAAATTGGTTTCCCTAAAAAAAATGTTACTTTGACGGTTTATTTGAAATTTAATTGATATTGAAAGACCTACCTGGGGTCCACTATCATTTATCCCCTCAAAGCTGTCAAAAGTTCCTAACGCCGGATCGTCCCATCTTAGCCTTCCGGTGCTGTTTGACGGTTCATAGGTGGTTTTGGTTCTGGCGGGTTTTTTCATGTTTGATTCGTGTTCTGCGGCCGTCGTGGAGGATAGGCGATAGGCCACCTTTCACCAAACAAAATCCAATGCATTTGTGTTGACCGTGGCAGCGGCAGCTGACCATTCACTTCAAAAGACCGATTTTAAAACACTATGCCACGAAATCACATTTTTGTACCCAATTTAAAACGATTAGGAAGAGGAATAAGAATAACATCTATGACTATTCGAAAACAAAAAATACTTCGTTTCAAAAGAAATTTAATCTATATCAAAGAACTAATCACATTGATTCTGAGTCGAAAAAAAAATTATTTGAATTTAAATTAAATATTTTGATTCAAAGATTTGGGACATTGCTTTAATTAAAAATTAATTCGGATCAATATATAATTTACTTTAATCAAAGTAAATTGGTTTTGTTTCAATGTTCACAAGGTTTTTGAATCAAAGATGTATATTTTTTATCTCAATGGTACTACTTTTCGCTGCGTGAGCAACTTACTATCTTTTTCAGTGAGCGTTTTCGATTGATGAATGTGTATCGTTGTATCGAATGGTCAGCAGTTTTGCCGTTGTCTGTTTTTTTTTTATCTACTTACCATATTTTGATTGTTGCTTGGTTATATTTCATTATTTTCTACGAGATTTGTAGTATTGACAGGTAAATATTGTATTTCTTTTTACATGAACAACAAAGTTTGACCTGGTCCGATGTCTCCGTCTAAGAGATGAACTGATTTGTGATTGAAAATTTCAATGCTTTCAGCAACATTCAATTTAAGCGAATTGCTATTCAAAAACCGAATCAGCGAAACATTTCCTCTGTCGATAGAGTGACCAGATTGACACACGTGTAATGTTACTGCAGATCTAGGATTCTGTGAACGAAGGATTTTCTTGTTTAAGTCATTTGACTTCTATCAATTTCCGTTTGGTTTGTCCAATGTACACCTTATCACAATCGGAACAACTGATTTTGTACTCAGAGTCAGCAGATCTATGAAGAAGATCCACTGGATCGTCAGTCAATCCTAAGTTCAATTTCAGTTGATTACTTGAGCTAGTGAACACCAGCTCAATACCAAACTTTATCAACTTCTGTCGCAATTCAAGTGCGTTGACACTCCAAGGATCTTCGTTGAAACTCCTTCTGAATGGGAGTTAGGATGGGAGAAAGATTTCCGTTGAAGCAATCTTTCTTTTTTCCTTAGGATGGCTCGAATGGATCTACTTCGGTATCCATTTTTATTAGCCGTTTGGAGAATATGTTCAAGTTCCTTTTCTCTTCCTTCGTTGAGAGAGGAATGGAGTTCATTCGATGGATCATGGTCTATAACGCCGCCACCTTATGCTGGAACGAGTGATTGGAGGTGTTCGGTGCATCGTATTCGTCGGCTTTCTATAACTTTCGAATTGGAATAGGCCTTCATCTCTTCTTACCAGAACGTTCAGGAAAGGTTCTTCTTCTATTTCGCAAGTGAATTTGTTATTCTTATGCAAACCGTTTATAGATGTTAAAAGTTCTTCAAGAAAATCTTTGTTTACTACACAAAAACTGCCATCGAAGTATCTCCATCATTATTCGGGTAATAAATACACACACACAAGTCCACCAATTTCTTGTAGTTTCTAACTTTGAGTTTCCAAGTGCTCCCATTGCGCATTGTGTTGATGGAGCAACCAATCTTCTGACAGATTAGAAGCTCCTTTAACGGGAACACTTGGAAACAAAGCTTATACATCAAAAGAAACTATCATCTCGTCCTCTTCGATATCTCCCGAAGCGTCGTAGGTCAAGCGTGGTTCGCCCCACAAGTTGAAAATTTGCATTGCAAACGAACCTAATGTGTGGTGTGGTGGTAGATGCTACTCTATCTGTATCTACCACTTCATAGTAGTTGATCTGTACTGAACAAAAATTTATATGTGATGATTATGCTTCTAAAAAAAATTCTACCCACTCATTTTCACTATCTTTTATTGTTTTAACTTTCTATCCATCTATAACATTTCATAATCTTAAAATGTCCCTACTAAAACAGACATCACATTTCACCGATAAGGCCGATAAATTAAGTAACAATCATCTGTAACATTTGCTCTATTTTAGGCACACATTATATGGGAGCCTTCCATTTTATTATGTGGAAAGGGAATTTAAAAGGATCAATTCCTGGTGCAAACCCCTTTACATATAAATTTTCTCACAAATCGGTCCTGCAGTTTTCTCGTCTATCAGTAAAAAAACAGACAGACAACAATCTGTTACAGAAAGACTCCAGTTGAACATTTTAGTCCACGTTTTATATTTTAAACAAAAACGAAATATCCTTAGTCGGAAATTCAGAATCAACATTCGGCATTTGAAGGACAGCGCTCATATGAGTTGACTTCTGGCTTGCATGATCATGGTTTTAGAAGTTGAAGTATTTTATGAATACAGAATACACTGAATCTTAAATAAAAAAAAATCAACCCACATTAAAAAAATCAATTTCAGATTTATGACCCTGAATTCAGATTTAAAGATGAGTTATTAATCCGAGAAATAAAAGCAATTCGAAAAGAATGAGGATAAAGATTGCTGAGGTAACATACTTTGAAAATTTATGACTTTTGTTCAAACCAGATGGAATTTGAATAAACATATCAAATGAATGAATGTAACTAGTTCATCCACCTATGCAAACGCCCTGCGGCGCTTATTGTTAGGAAAACCAACCTTTCGCATATCTTGTAAGTGCTATCACACAACAAAAATGGCTTCAAAAGCCCCTCATATTAATAATAGCACTCTCAACTGGTTTAGAGCCGCTAAAACCCACAACCACATATCCTTCTATGCAGTTTTCTGCTATTTGTTTAGGCATTTATCAAACAGTCTCTTTTGACCGCGCAGGTTTGTTTGAACTGGCCCATGTGCGCGAATCACTCACCGATGACTACTTACACATATGCATGAGTTGATGAATAATATGCTGCTGCTGCTTCTACGGACTCAAGTTGCTGCGAGGCACGGTGCAAGTGCATGCATGCAATCATTGCAAATTGTCGCTTCATCGTTTTCGCAACAACTCGTTTTGCGGCAAAGCTTTCCGAGTGCGGGAAAGAGAGGAGGATACCCCTACTTAGTAGGTAGAGAATCGAACCGAAGATACCTACCTCAACGACCGGTGTTCAAGTCGATACATATTGTGTTCATTAGAAGAGGTCGGTCAGCGTTTTCCTCCTGCTTGCAGTTGAAAATGGCGGGCTAGCTAGAATTTTCGTATGAACGAGGCTTTCTCGAGCTAACAAACACCACTAAATACCATCGGGTTCGACGACGATCGATGATGCATAATGAAATTTCTCGAAATAACCTGAAGCCGGATGACCGGAGTTAAGGTAGAAGCCTAGAGGGAAGGGCCATAATGTTTGAGGATAGGTCTCCATCAATGAACTGGAAAAGGGCAGCCAATGCAATGCAATGGGTTGACCTCACGGCCTTGCCATCTACCTGACGAATGGTTTTCTTGATTGATAGCCATGTTTGTCAGTGCATGTACCTACCAGATAAGTTGTTTATGTGATTTATAGTTACATTGGAACGGAAAATTATCAAACAGTTCAGCCTTCTCCCTTGGCCCTTTCGGAACGAGTTGACAGGTTAAAGCTGGTTGTCGTGATACCTAAGCAACGCACTAGTCGCGACTGTCGCGAAAAACAATCAAGGTTGAGTGGAGAGAAAAGCGAGCGAGTTAAGAGTGACTCATGTGCTGTCCTTTTACTGAGATATTTTAATGATTTATGGTCTTCAACAGGGCCATTTGGTTGCAGTCATTAAAACAAACTAACACCTAATGTCGTCTACGAATGTGATTTATGAAAATCTTAAACGTTATGAAACGCTGCGTTTCTAGATTTTTCAGTTCTCGATTCAGCATTGTCAAAAAATGACAAAAATGACAAAAATGACAAAAATGACAAAAATGACAAAAATGACAAAAATGACAAAAATGACAAAAATGACAAAAATGACAAAAATGACAAAATTGACAAAATTGACAAAAATGACAAAAATGACAAAAATGACAAAAATGACAATAATGACAAAAATGACAAAAATGACAAAAATGACAAAAATGACAAAAGTGACAAAAATGACAAAAATGACAAAAATGACAAAAATGACAAAAATGACAAAAATGACAAAAATGACAAAAATGACAAAAATGACAAAAATGACAAAAATGACAAAAATGACAAAAATGACAAAAATGACAAAAATGACAAAAATGACAAAAATGACAAAAATGACAAAAATGACAAAAATGACAAAAATGACAAAAATGACAAAAATGACAAAAATGACAAAAATGACAAAAATGACAAAAATGACAAAAATGACAAAAATGACAAAAATGACAAAAATGACAAAAATGACAAAAATGACAAAAATGACAAAAATGACAAAAATGACAAAAATGACAAAAATGACAAAAATGACAAAAATGACAAAAATGACAAAAATGACAAAAATGACAAAAATGACAAAAATGACAAAAATGACAAAAATGACAAAAATGACAAAAATGACAAAAATGACAAAAATGACAAAAATGACAAAAATGACAAAAATGACAAAAATGACAAAAATGACAAAAATGACAAAAATGACAAAAATGACAAAAATGACAAAAATGACAAAAATGACAAAAATGACAAAAATGACAAAAATGACAAAAATGACAAAAATGACAAAAATGACAAAAATGACAAAAATGACAAAAATGACAAAAATGACAAAAATGACAAAAATGACAAAAATGACAAAAATGACAAAAATGACAAAAATGACAAAAATGACAAAAATGACAAAAATGACAAAAATGACAAAAATGACAAAAATGACAAAAATGACAAAAATGACAAAAATGACAAAAATGACAAAAATGACAAAAATGACAAAAATGACAAAAATGACAAAAATGACAAAAATGACAAAAATGACAAAAATGACAAAAATGACAAAAATGACAAAAATGACAAAAATGACAAAAATGACAAAAATGACAAAAATGACAAAAATGACAAAAATGACAAAAATGACAAAAATGACAAAAATGACAAAAATGACAAAAATGACAAAAATGACAAAATGACAAAAATGACAAAAATGACAAAAATGACAAAAATGACAAAAATGACAAAAATGACAAAAATGACAAAAATGACAAAAATGACAAAAATGACAAAAATGACAAAAATGACAAAAATGACAAAAATGACAAAAATGACAAAAATGACAAAAATGACAAAAATGACAAAAATGACAAAAATGACAAAAATGACAAAAATGACAAAATGACAAAAATGACAAAAATGACAAAAATGACAAAAATGACAAAAATGACAAAAATGACAAAAATGACAAAAATGACAAAAATGACAAAAATGACAAAAATGACAAAAATGACAAAAATGACAAAAATGACAAAAATGACAAAAATGACAAAAATGACAAAAATGACAAAAATGACAAAAATGACAAAAATGACAAAAATGACAAAAATGACAAAAATGACAAAAATGACAAAAATGACAAAAATGACAAAAATGACAAAAATGACAAAAATGACAAAAATGACAAAAATGACAAAAATGACAAAAATGACAAAAATGACAAAAATGACAAAAATGACAAAAATGACAAAAATGACAAAAATGACAAAAATGACAAAAATGACAAAAATGACAAAAATGACAAAAATGACAAAAATGACAAAAATGACAAAAATGACAAAAATGACAAAAATGACAAAAATGACAAAAATGACAAAAATGACAAAAATGACAAAAATGACAAAAATGACAAAAATGACAAAAATGACAAAAATGACAAAAATGACAAAAATGACAAAAATGACAAAAATGACAAAAATGACAAAAATGACAAAAATGACAAAAATGACAAAAATGACAAAAATGACAAAAATGACAAAAATGACAAAAATGACAAAAATGACAAAAATGACAAAAATGACAAAAATGACAAAAATGACAAAAATGACAAAAATGACAAAAATGACAAAAATGACAAAAATGACAAAAATGACAAAAATGACAAAAATGACAAAAATGACAAAAATGACAAAAATGACAAAAATGACAAAAATGACAAAAATGACTTTCATAAAATTTCATGTTTGAAGTGGGAATTTTGATTCTAAATGATGGCCTCGAAACTGTTGTAGGTATTCACCCTAGCCTGCAATCGATAATGTTTACCAATTACTCAATAGTTGCGTTAACCACGGTTATTCTCTTGGGATAGTATGTTGTGTGTCGTATTTCTTCAAGCTCCTTCGTTCAACCAAAAGCAAGGTCCTGAAGCGGAGCCGTTGACGGTTGATTGATATTTTTCTCTTTCAAAATTATTCGTTTCTTACCATTAGAAATAATATTTAGCTTGAACCGAGACAAAATTTTAAAAGATTTCAGTTTTAAGCTTCTTTAGTTTAATTCATCAAAAACCTACCCCGGACAATTTTGAAACCCATTTTAAATCAATTTTCAACGGTCGCCATGTAAGAGAAGATCACTTTTTTTATCAACGTTTCTTTCAAAACGAAAAATGTTATAGCCAAAGCACCAGGTAAAATAAAAAAAATAAAAAATAAACTGTTCCACACTTTTCTGCATCCTCACCGATAAACGCTGACGCACCGGCAACGGAAGGACGCCGCGATGCACTTTCTTCCAATTAAATTAAGTGCTTCGCCGAGTCACCGCGCCAAAAGGTGCAAATTGAGTTACGAATTTGCACGAAGGTGGGGGCGTTTTCTGTACTAAAGTAAGCAGCAGAGTAGCCGAAGAAAAAAAAAATTAAAGGTTAGGATAAATTGACAGTTTCAGTACCAAATCTAAGGTTTACCTTCTTAATTTCTTATAAAATTTTAATAGACGTAAGAAAAAAAAGAGACTGTCTGTTAAGTACAACTACACCACTGTTAACAGTCAGTACCCAAAGTTGTTGCGTTGGGACTTACATACATATTTAGAAATAGAAGGTTCCTTCCTCTTCATTAAATGACCATCGAGGTGCGTCATCTGATTAATATTAAAGCTTCACACGACGACAGATGAGGGAGTTTTCAGTCCGAATAGGACCAAGAGGGGAACAAGAAAAAAGGCTAGTCCCGACACCGCGACCGCGGCTGATATGGACGGATCATCAGCCGTGGCCGGAGCCCAGAACTGATGATGGAGCCGATGATGAAGCATAACCTTGACCGTCGTCGTTCGTCGCTAAAAGAGGCAATGCCATCATCATCCTCCGCAATGAGTTTAACTACAGGGCGCTGTAAAGTTGAGTTTAACTCTTAAATGGGTGTTTAAGTTGCAAAATTTTACGATTCACTTCATACTTTTTTTTTGAAACAGTTCGAGTTACTGTGAGAAAAGCTACAATTTCGCACGGTGACAAATTCAAATTTTTTTCGCGAACTAGTATGTACGAGGGTTAATAACTAGCTTGGAGGTGCGAGTTCGAGATATTTCATCCGACCGCGGCGTGGTCACCGTAGAAAATGGCTTTAAATTGGTTTGACGTCGAAGCAAAATTCATATAAAAATATACCGGTGAGCTAGATAAAAAAAATAATAACGAGAAACTTCGTCTTTATCTGTTGGAGAATTTATTTATTTTTCTTTTTTTTAGCTAAAACATAAAAAAAATCTCTCAGTTTTGAATGAATCAGTAAAGAGTATGAAATATCACTGCATGGCCACTATATGCATTTCAAATATTGCTATAACCTGTTTTTCGTTTTCATAGGTGACAGTTATTTTCTGGGTACCTAGGTAATCAAAATTATCGAGGGACGTCGAAATCGATTTTAAGATTAGTCAAATTAAAGCTTTTATGAAGGTTTCATTATAATTAAAAAGTGGATTAAAAGAGTGTTTTTGTATGCCCCCATCATGTCAGTATTTCTCAATTGGCCAAAGCTCTGGCGTGTTGGGAGGGTTCTTGTCCTTGGGAACCTGCACGTCGTTGGCGGCGTGGCCTTTTTACCGTAATGGCAAGATGACAAATCCGGCCAAAACAGTACGGAACAACCGTGTTTCTTCAGGAAAGGCAGCAGACGTTTATTCAAACACTTTTTCACGTAAATTTCTTGGTTGACAGTCCCGGAAGCTATGAAAATGCTGTTTTTCAAGCCACAGGTAAAGATGGCTTGCCAAACCAGATATTTCTTCGCGAACTTTGACAGTTTCATGTGCTTGAAAATATGTGCTACCTTTCCCCTTCCTTTTGTGGTATAAAACTCCTGTCCCGGAAGCTGCTACGTCTTTGACGTAGGTTTCGTCGTCCATTACCACGCAGTCAAACTTCGTCAGCATCGTCGTGTACATCCTCCGGGATCGCGCTTTGGCCGTCGTATTTTGTTTATCATCGCGATTTAGAGTCACTACCTTCTTGAAAGTCGATAGTCTGGCTCGTTTTTTGGCTCGATGCACGGTTGTAGACGATACACCCTGCTTATTTGCGGTATCTCGGAGAGAGAGGTTAGGGTTTCGCTTGAAACTACGGGCAACTCTCTTTGTCGTCTCAGCGGCTTCCGGTTTTCGATTTCCCCTGATCCAGACTTCCTGGCTGTCGACAAACGTTCCCCAAACACTTTAATTACATTTGTAACGGTTGATTTGGCAACTTTTAGCGATTTTGCCAGCTTTGGGGCGAGTAGCTCGGATTTTCGCGTTGCGTGAGCAACATTTTTATACGCTGCTCTTCTTCCTTGGACGGCATTTTGACAACTGAAGAGTGAATTCCAAAATCAAAATAGGAGCAACATTCAACACACACCTTCAAAATGAGGGGTGTTCAGGTTTTATAAATACATAATTGAAATAAATATGTCAAGATGATATTGACCAAATTTTGACCGTATCACCCTTTATGAGAATCTAAACTATAATTTTATGGTGAAAAATAATACTGCGCTCACTAATACCGTATTTGTTTTCACCACCCGAAAGTGTTGCACCATCCATGCTGAAAACGAGCATGAATCGAGTGTTGCACCCACCTTTGTTGGTGTACGTGAAATCGGCAGTGTCAACAGAAAACATCAAGCTGTCAAAAATCCATTACAGCTGGTATTTGTTTTCGTTTGACTTCGAAAATTGAAATGAAATTTACTTTAGTTGATCATTATTTTTAAATAATATGAAAATTTTAGCATGAATTTATTATGTTGAATTGTGAAGATTTCAGATTTATATTGCTTGGTAGATTCGCCTGTGGCTCTGATGATAACTGCAATACCGGCTGATTCTGGGTGGTCTATGTTTACTGCTGCTAGACTGCAGTTACCCCAGCTTGAAGGTTCCGGTATTTTGAACGTTTATTCCTCGCAAATACCTCGAGTACCTATTTCCGTTTTCAGATGACAAAAGAAAAATTCTTGGAAGTCAAATTAGCGAACTCCGATAGTGGAAGTCGGGGGAGAAAATTTTGCTAACAGACCGAAACGAACGAAATTCAAGCTCCCAATGCGGGTGTAGTCTCGAACTACCGTTTTTGAAGGGCAACGGGTGGGAATCCGGGACTTGGCGCAACCGAGCATCGTCACCCTAAGGTCGAATTCACAGTGAGCGCGAAGCAGAAGCAGAGTAGCTTCGATGCAGCTGAACGCTTCTTGCTGTGGAGACCAACTTATAGGACCCTCCGAACAAGAAAACTTTTCGGTTTGGGCGATTCCTTCAGATCTTTGGGTTGGCCTTTTTGCACTCGGATTTGCTGCTCTTTTTCGGCATCGCCTGGAACCGATTGCAGCAAACCTTCTGGGCACATTTCTTCTTGGGAGCGTTGTTTGCTTTGGAACGTGCCATCCAGGTGAAATTCTCCGCCTCTGTTGGAAACGGCACTGGTATTGAATCCGGAACAAGTTTCCGTTCTTCGGGATAATAAAGAGAAAAAAACAGTTCGAACGCAATTTTGCGGTATAGAAATAAACCAACCAGTTGATATTTGTTTACATCGGGAAGCACGTGCTGTCAAAATGCATGATAGTATTGGTGAGAGCGCAAGCAACACCGAATATTTTCAGAGTGTTCCACCGTCCACTTTATGGTGCACTACCAGTGCACTACTCTTCATGAAAACGAGCATGAAAACAGCAAAAAGTGCACTACCGGTAGTGCCCCGGTGCACCACCACTTGAAAACAAATTCTCTATAAGATATGCTTTTATTGGTATGTTAGAAACCTTACAATGGTCCAGTGTTATGCGTCAACTGACGTTGCCGATTTGCAGGAGAAGGAGCAGTTTTACAGTCAACTGCACAGCGTGGTAGAGAAAATTCGGAAGGGTGAATTCCAAACCAATTTGGGCGACTTCAACGCAAAGATTGGCTCCGACAATCATGACTTTGAGCGCATCATGGGGCGCCATGGCCTAGGACAGATGAGCGAAAACGGAGAGCTGTTTGTAGAATTTAGTGGCAACAACAACATGGTGATCGGTGGATCGCTCTTCCCCCATCGACCAGCACATAAGGTCACTTGGGTATCCCGAGATAGAGAAGGAGCCTTCTTGATGTCCGCAACAAACGAAGCGCAGACATTGCATCCGACCATCACCCCGTCCTTGGCGAGGTACGACTGAGAGTTGCGCGTCGGGTGTCGATACGACGTCCGCCGGATGGAGAATCCAGAGGTGAAAAAGGCATACGTTGAATAGCTAGAATCCCGAGTTTCGGAATTTTCGACAGACGGAACAGTCGAAAAACAGTAGTGTGGAATCAAGAATGTGTTTATTACGACGAGTCATGGTACTCTCGTTAAAGTTTGTGGAAGAAGAAGTGGATGGATGTCGGATGATACTTGGAGGATGGTCGATGATCGGAAAAAGGCGAAAGTCGAAATTGAGCAAGCATGTACCGGGTCAGCCAAAGAAGCCGCCCGCTTACGATATGCGGAGCAGGAAAAGGCAGTTAAACGAGCTTGTAGACGAGACAAGAGAGCCTGGACAAACTCCCTAGCCACAGAGGGAGAAAGAGCCGCCGCCAATGGAGGTATCCGATTACTTCATGATATTTCTCGCCGCCTTAGTGGTGCAAAGACTAATGCTAGAATGCCGCTAAATGACCGAGCAGGTCAGTTATTGACCGATCGAACAGATCAGCTCAAACGATGGACTAAGCACTTCGAACAACTCTTCCGAGTCACGAATAGCGATGGCCAACAGAACCCGCAGCTGGAAGTGCCAAAAACTCGCATAAATGGCGTCAACTCGGAAGTGCTCTCGTTGGCTTAAATAGAAGCGGCAATCAAAAACATGAACACCAACAAAGCACCTGGGATCGATTGCATCCCTGCTGAAATGCTGAAAGCTGACCCTGCCTTGTCGGCATAAATGTTGCACCGTCTTTTCGTTGACATCTGGAATACTGCAACATTCCCGGCCGACTGGATGCAGGGTATCCTCGTAAAGGTCCCGAAGAAAGGAGACCTGACAGAGTGCGGTAACTGGCGTGTCATAACTTTGATCTGTACAACCCTCAAATTACTCTGCAAAGTGATCCTGAACAGGATCCAGGAGAAAATCGACGCTACACTCCGACGGCAACAAGCTGGACTCCGATCCGGACGATCATGTGTGGACCACATCACAACGCTTCGAATAATACTGGAACAAATTAACGAATTCCAGGACTCTCTTCTGCTGGTGTACGGTGATTTCGAAAAACATTCCACCGACTTAACCTTGCAAGTATCTGGGCGGCTCTAAGGCGACGAGGAGTCCCAGAGAAACTATTACATCTCATCGGAGCACAATACGAGGCATTTTCGTGCAAGGTCTTGCACGACGGTGTCTTGTCCGAACCAATTCCGGTAACTGCAGGAGTGAAACAGAGATGTATCTTATCACCGCTACTTTTTCTCATCGTAATGGATGGGATCTTGACTGAATCAATTGACTGTAGATTAAACGGAGAATTGTCGTGGAATCCTTCGACAATAGAGCAGCTGGATGACCTTGACCTGGCAGACGATATTGTTTTGCTCGTCCAAGGACAACAAGAGAGCAAACTCGACGACCTCACCAAAAGCTCCAAGGCAGCAGGTATCAAAATCAATATCAGAAAGACCAAGTCGATGGAAGTCGACACAGAAAATCCCTCCAGTTCCATGGTAGCTGGACAACAGGTTGAGAAAGTGGAGTGCTTCCAGTGTCTTGGTAGCCAGATTACGCCTGATGGTGGTACCAAGAGAGACATCGAAACCCGGATCAGAAACAACCTCTGAAAGCAGGTATTCGCTCGGTCATTCGAACAATAAGTTTTTAATTGCAAAGAACCCTAATAGTAGCATATTCGAGTTCAAGAGGTATTTAATGAAGTGTAGATGGAAAAATAGGAATCAAATTGTAAAGGAGTTTGGAAATAGTCTGTATATAAAGCTTAGTTCTTATTTTTTTTCTGTTGGGGAGAGAGTCCACTGCGACCATTAAGTTGATCTATTGTGGTATTACCCCGCGTTGCTATTTTTACTTTGCTGTGCTACTTGACACCCCTGCACTATTGGATGAAGTTGCAGTTGTTTACCGGTAGCACTACGAGCACACACATATCAAGGAAGGATCTTCAAGTGTAATCTAAGTTCCCTTGAAAAGATCCATCCACATGCATGTGCTGCATCATTAAGGCGTACAATTCCAAGGTATAACCGGCTAGCATTTCGCTAATGCTAAAACCGCCAACCTTCATCATACTATGTGTGCCAGGTTATGTCCACTAATTTCAAATCAAGCATTGGAGAGATGTACATGATCGGCAATTACGGTTAAGGGTCATCAGGGAAGTTAAGGTTCATACCAGAATTTTTTATTTTTCATAAGCGAAAAACTTAGTGTAAATCGCTGAAATGTTCAAAAAAAATTTCTCCCATAGCCCGAAAGTGTTGCCTAGTTATGAGTCATTCAAATTTAACCTCAAACAACAAATTTTTGCTCGTTCCAGAGCTTGTAAGCTGTATAGCCGGTACCGAGGCTATGAGACAGATGATTTCTGATGAACGACAAAACCTATGAAAAACCCTATTTCAAATAAATTCCAGCGCTTGAATCCTTTAACATGTCTGCTCGTGGCAAGATCCCTAGCAGATTAAAGTTTGTATTCGCTGGTTGTTTTATATAAAACTAGCTGATCCCGTCCGAACTTCGTTTCGCATTTAACTTTAAAGCTAATGATTTTGAATTTGGTTGGTAATTGGGACGAATTTTCACTGAAAAATTGCTTAAAATTTGCTTGTCTAACAAACGGAAATTTAAAATAAGAAATTGATTGACCGTCGAAAAGAACATCCGTGTACGAATTTTGTCTTTTTCGGATGCGTAACAAAGAAATTATGTCTTTAATATGTAGAAAGTATTATTAATCACCCCTTTTCTGTCGTCTGATTTAAAATTTTAATTCAAAAATCAATTGTCCGTTTTGTAAAACACCCGTGAATGAATTTTTGTCTAGATCTCAATAAAACAATTATTGCAAAAACATTAAACAGTAAATGTGGACGACCCCTTTTTCTGTGTCCTAATAGAAAGTTTTTTTTTATCAGGAATCGATTCCTCATCCTGCAAAACTCTCGTGTTTAAATTTTTGCCTCGATATGATGCATAACAAAGTAATTATTGCAAAAAAAAATTCTAAAATATTAAAACGAACCCTTTTACTGATTCCTTGTCAAAATTTGACACGTGACATGTGCAGTAAAACTCCCATGTGCAAATTTTTATTATAATCCGATTTGTAATCAAGATAATGGGGCTTATTCTGAGAGTCACGCGACGTGATGTGCAAAATTTCACATCGTTGTGCCGACTCCAGAAACCACTCTAGGCTAGAAATTTCAGCTCAAATGTCCTGTGATCGATTTTTGGAGCTCATTCATACTAACGTTTCTTCTCTGAAACATTTCCTACAGCCAGGATAAAGAAGTGAAATTTTGTGAGTCACGTAACTCGACTCGCAGAATAACCCCCAATATAGCGAAAATAGTGAACAGAAAATATGGATGACCATTTTTGCCGAACCCTGGCTCGAGATTTGAAATCTGAAACAATTGAGCGTCCCTCAAAACTTCTATGTGGAAATTTTCATCTCTATCCAATGCATAATATCGCCAACACCGCAAAAATATTGAACAGTTTATATGGACGAGACCTTTCGCAGACCTCTGAATTAAAATTTGCCTCCTGAAATCAATAACTCGTTCATTGAAACTCCCACGTACCAAGTTTCCATCTAAATCCAATGTATTTAAGCATTAATATCGCAAAAAAAGTGTTAATATGGAAGACCCCTTTGGCCGATCTTTGACCCTGAATTTGAAACCTGGAATCGAATGATCGTTCAATTTAAAACGAAAGCTTGTAATCATGTATATACGCTTCGCAACCTATGATCTTATACTAACCGATTATTATTTAGTTTCAATCTCATGATAGTTTTACTTCGTAATTGACAGATTTTTCCTGCAGAAATTCCATTTGACACGCTTTTCAATGGCTCAAAAATAATTGAGTTTTGTTAATTTTGAAACAGCTGTATCCAATAAATCGCCCTTAGTTTCTTCAAAAAGAGAAGTATTGGACAAAAAACTAGCAGAAATTGAATAAGGAGGATGCAGGCACCTAAAAACAGATTAGACGAAGTCTGAGTTGGAAAAACTTATCAATATCATGACTGAAAAAGTGTGCGCCGGCCGATGGGAGATACCATGAATAAAGTAGACATTTTGCGCACAAAAACTGATCAATAATTTTTTTGAAATGTTTTCATGAATTATCATTAGATTACCTTTATTTCTTTCATTGAAAGTATTTCGATCAAAAGAATATTTTTTGAGACACACGCATTCGTAACTGTCCCATTTCTAAATGCACTAAGCTTTAGTCATTCATGTAACATGGATTTTTTATTTTGTGAACTATGGTAATCTAGGTTATTAAATTATGGTTAGTTAATTAAAAAAAAGCAAAAAAAAAAAAAAAAGTTAGTGTTTCAAGGTGAACAATTCAAATTCATTGGACTCAAAGAAACTTCATTAGGTTGTTTTTTATGTTTCTCAATTTCCAAAGTGTTTTGTTATTTAATGTCGTAATAAAACCATTCCCGGAAAATTGTACATTTTTAATGGCTCAATGTTTTATGTCGTATTACTTCAAAAGTGTCGCTCCGCAAAATTAACCTCCATAGCCGTGTCGTCTCATTATAGTTTTTTATCCTTTTTTTTTCTTTTCAGCACACGCTCACGGTTCAGTGGCCATTAATTGCCCTGGATGGCGCGAGGTAGTTTTCCGGCCTACCACCAATGATGACGACAGCAACTGGAAACGCCTCTATCTCGTGCTACAACTTGGATTTGGTGGCGGCGGCGTCCAACTCATCCCGACCGAAACCAATTGCTGGAAGTACGTCACTCTGACAGAGAGTCAAACAAAGTTGGCGACAAAAACCAGTGCGGAATGTCCGCTTAAACCGTTCGTAATTTTCGAGGAAACAGCTGAGAAACAAAAGAAAGAAAAAAGAAGAAAAAAAGTGGTAGTAAAGTTGTCGGGTCACTTTTTGTGCTCCTTCGGATGCCATCGTCGTCGACCTAGCTCTAGAAGATGTTTGGGGACAATGTTGACCCGGTTGTATCCAGTGCCGAAACGGTCTTCTTCCTGTCAGTGATCCGGATTGTAGTTCCTGTATTTTTCTAGTAGCGGATTAGTTCCACCCAGCCGAAAAGGTGAGTTCCACTGTTTGTTTGCCTTTTCTCCTTCTTTATTTTTCCTACCTGTGCGATGCGGGTGTCGGTTTTACCTGGTGGGGGTAGGCGTTAGCATCTTAGTGATAAGAGCGAGGTCACGAAATCGCTTGTCGGTTTCTAACGATTCACAGACAGGTCCCTCTATCCGCTTCGTGGATCGTCGGACGACCGATGTGGCGCGGCTTAGACTAGCTATATCTGTGACAATTTATTAGGTAATTGATAACGATTTATTGATAGATTGTTTGTAGTCCACGGGTTTATCTTGCTCGCAGTAGTAAAAGGTTTGACCGTGTCGCTGGGCTTAGCGCTTCGACGGTTCGAGTTTAGGATATCTTCGGTTTGCATCTTGGTTACCTAATGATTTGGCATTATGTAATCAACTGGGATAGATAGAAATGAGCCCTATGCAAACATCTTTAAAAAATATGGGGCCGACTGGAATTTAAAACAAGAAAGGTTAACGGCTATGTGATGCGATAATTGACATTAAGTATTGAAATTGTGACTAGATATATCTATTTTTTGCCTGAAAAATCTGCTTGTTATTTCAATAAAGTTAAACAAACAAAATTCGTTTGTATGACTAAACAGAAGATTAACTGGATTACCGGTGTTTATTTGCCGCTGATAGGCATGGGAAAGTTTTTCGTGCAAGTCGTTTATCTAACCGACAGTGATATGCTGTTTCGTTATCTGGAGAGCAGCTACAGTGGTGAAACTGATTTTATCTATTTATTAAATTAGGAGCTGTTCCGAGTCTTATCTTAGATTATCTGTGGCACCTAAAGTGTCTACATATATCGTTTCATTTTTCGTTTTAATGAATTTATGGAGTGAAAAGTGTACTTGAATGGAAAATCAGTAGCTTTGATGCTATAACTTAAATAGGAATCCTAGCCAATAGGACCCTTATTGGCAACTTTTTTTTAAGGGGGGGTAGGGTCTAACGGGTAAAAAAACACCATTTTCACGATTTTTTTCTAGAGCTATCGTTCAAACAAATGTATTCAAATTTTTTGCATTATACAAAGCATTTTTCAAAGAACATTTAGCAATTTTTTCGTTGAAAAATATTGAAAAATGAGCTGGTGACGGAGCACTTTCGAGGATGCCTTTTAGAAAACAGGATTTGCGGTGGACACAGTATCTCAGCACAGAATCATCTGAAGTCAAAAAATCAGAGCAAAATATTTTTAATAGATGTTTTTCTGGAACCCAAGGTTTTTATTTAACTTAAAAAAAATTTTAAGAAATTTTTGTGGCTGTTTGAAGTAAAAACTACGATTTTTCACGAAAAAATCCGCCAGTTTTTATCTGTAAAATCTTCCCAAAGTAAAAAAAAGAAAAACGTTGGGGTCTGGTATTTTATGTGTAGAAAATATGTTTCAAATTTGAAAAGTTATGCTCTTGCTTTCTTGCAGTATTAGATAGAAGGAGATAAAGGCCTTTAATTTCTACAGTTTTGCTTAAATTGACTTGAAAACTTGACACAACTTTCTTGAAATGTTTTACAATAAGAAAATAAAAAAAAATTGAGTGTTAGACCTTACCCTCCCCTTTAATACAGAAGGAAGGAGGTTCTAGGAGGTTCTGTAAAGCAAATTAATATGAATAATAGAACCTTCAATTTATGAAAAGACTTCATTTTAAATGGGCTGATTTTAACCAGCCTTGCTCGAGTTCACAATGTTCACATCTATCTATATATATCTATATATATAAAAATGAATGTTTGTCTGTCTGTCTGTTCCCTATAGACTCGGAAACTACTGAACCGATCATCGTGAAACTTGGCATCTGAGGGTTTTTGGGGCCGGGGATGGTTTCTATAATAGTTACAAACCTTCCGACTTGATAGAGGGGAGGGGAAGGGGGCTCCCATACAAAATTGATAAAAAGTTTACACAATTCGAACAGAAATGCCGCCGACTGTGGCCTAGAGGATAGCGTCAAGTCTTCTAAGCCAGAGGACATGAGATCGAATCTCAGTCACGGCATATCTAGCGTAACATTTAAAAAGGGCGAAACTAGCAGTTAGATCGAAACGAGAAAAACGCGTTTGAAAATTCGGAACACCTATTCAAATCCTATTTATAAAATCGTCCACATTTTGTTCAACAAAATCAAGAAATGTGCATTATATTCTCTTATTGTTCGATGGTTATCAAGAACTTTTCACGTAATTTCAGAGATTTTCGAGTTTCGCCCTTTTATTGTTTTCGATTTCAGTTACGCCTGCAAGTTTCGCCCAATTGATCGGCCGTTTTTGTTTTGGTTTTGAAGTTACGCCCATTCATCCTACACGCAAAAACTAATTAGGCCGTTTTGTCACACACGGTCAACTCAGTTACGCCTTTTGGCTCTACACGAATAGAAAAATTCACTCCATTTTGAATAGGCGTAACTTCACGTTCCAACAAAAATGCATCAACAGGAAGTTTCGCCCAATAGAATTTTATAAATTTTTTGAAAGTTTTAAGTAATGTTACTTTGATTTATCGGCCTAGCGGTGAAAAGTGATGTCCTTTTTAGTAGGGACATCTAAAGATTATGAAATTTTTTTTTTATATAGATGGATAGAAGGTTAGAAGAAATGAAAGATGGTGAAAATGAGCGGGTAGATTTGTTTAGAAGCATTACCATCACATACCAAATTTTTGTTCCTCACGAGCCTACTACTATGAAGTGGTAGATACAGATAGAGTTGCATCTACCACCACACATTAGTAGGCTTAGCGTGGTCCGCCCCACAAGTGAAAACTTGTAGTGCGGACGAACAAAAAGATGGTATGTGATCGCTCAGATAAGCTCCCTTTAACTCAGAAACGCATCTATCGATGTTTAAGTCTTCTCAGTTTGTTATCTTCGCATTCGTTACATGCGGGGTTTGCATGCGAAACGGTACGGTCGATAGTCTGATAGTGACCAACCACCGATGCTATGATGTCGTGTTTTTATTTCTTTTTGGCCAAAGTTGTTTAATTTTATGAAGAGATTAACCACCGTAATTTTTGTTTGTTACTTTGATTTATCGGCCTAGCGGTGAAAAGTGATGTCCTTTTTAGTAGGGACATCTAAAGATTATGAATTTTTTTTTTATATAGATGGATAGAAGGTTAGAAGAAATGAAAGATGGTGAAAATGAGCGGGTAGAATTTGTTTAGAAGCATTACCATCACATACCAAATTTTTGTTCCTCACGAGCCTACTACTATGAAGTGGTAGATACAGATAGAGTTGCATCTACCACCACACATTAGTAGGCTTAGCGTGGTCCGCCCCACAAGTGAAAACTTGTAGTGCGGACGAACAAAAAGATGGTATGTGATCGCTCAGATAAGCTCCCTTTAACTCAGAAACGCATCTATCGATGTTTAAGTCTTCTCAGTTTGTTATCTTCGCATTCGTTACATGCGGGGTTTGCATGCGAAACGGTACGGTCGATAGTCTGATAGTGACCAACCACCGATGCTATGATGTCGTGTTTTTATTTCTTTTTGGCCAAAGTTGTTTAATTTTATGAAGAGATTAACCACCGTAATTTTTGTTTATTACTTTGATTTATCGGCCTAGCGGTGAAAAGTGATGTCCTTTTTAGTAGGGACATCTAAAGATTATGAAATTTTTTTTTATATAGATGGATAGAAGGTTAGAAGAAATGAAAGATGGTGAAAATGAGCGGGTAGAATTTGTTTAGAAGCATTACCATCACATACCAAATTTTTGTTCCTCACGAGCCTACTACTATGAAGTGGTAGATACAGATAGAGTTGCATCTACCACCACACCACACTTCATAGTAGTAGGCTCGTGAGGAACAAAAATTTGGTATGTGATGGTAATGCTTCTAAACAAATTCTACCCGCTCATTTTCACCATCTTTCATTTCTTCTAACCTTCTATCCATCTATATAAAAAAAAATTTCATAATCTTTAGATGTCCCTACTAAAAAGGACATCACTTTTCACCGCTAGGCCGATAAATCAAAGTAACAAACAAAAATTACGGTGGTTAATCTCTTCATAAAATTAAACAACTTTGGCCAAAAAGAAATAAAAACACGACATCATAGCATCGGTGGTTGGTCACTATCAGACTATCGACCGTACCGTTTCGCATGCAAACCCCGCATGTAACGAATGCGAAGATAACAAACTGAGAAGACTTAAACATCGATAGATGCGTTTCTGAGTTAAAGGGAGCTTATCTGAGCGATCACATACCATCTTTTTGTTCGTCCGCACTACAAGTTTTCACTTGTGGGGCGGACCACGCTAAGCCTACTAATGTGTGGTGGTAGATGCAACTCTATCTGTATCTACCACTTCATAGTAGTAGGCTCGTGAGAAACAAAAATTTGGTATGTGATGGTAATGCTTCTAAACAAATTCTACCCGCTCATTTTCACCTTCTTTCATTTCTTCTAACCTTCTATCCATCTATATAAAAAAAAATTTCATAATCTTTAGATGTCCCTACTAAAAAGGACATCACTTTTCACCGCTAGGCCGATAAATCAAAGTAACAAACAAAAATTACGGTGGTTAATCTCTTCATAGTTTTAAGTAATTTTAAGATGAAACCGCGTTTGATAGGTAAAGTGAAACCGCGTGCATCCTGATTGACCGTTAACTCGATTTGTTTACATTTGGCAGTTTCGCCCTTTTTAAATGTTACGCTAGATATATAGTGTTAAGTTTGAATTAGATCTCTTCAAAGAAACATGAAGTTTCACTCAGATTCTATATGTGTGTGATCGTTTTAAAAGGAATTATCAGGAGCTACTAAACCGGTCAACGTGAAACTTGGTGTGTAGCCATTTTGAGGACCGTATATGGTTTCTTTCATACTTTCAAACCTCTCCGAATCCAAATACATAATTAACAAAAATTTTACACAATTCGAACAATTTTCGGGAACTTCTCAATCGACCAACGTGAAATTTGGTGTGTAGCCGTTTTTAAGATAAGGAATGGTTTCTTTAATACTTTCAAACCCTTCCAAATTAAAAAAGGTGGGGGGGGGGGGGGGGCTCCCAGAAAAAAGTATCAAGAATTGACAAAATTCCAACAATCTTCGAAAATTTTCGTTAAAAATTGATAAACGTAAGTGTTTTGTTATGATGAGATGATTTTATGAATTGACAAAAATGTTTTAACAAAATGTTATGATATATTAAACTGATAAACGCTTCCCATTTTCATAAATGAAACCCTTATATTCAATAAATGGAAAATACATTTAATTAAAAAAACAATGTCTTAGTGTTTTCAAAAAGTTTAGAAAACTTTTTGTTTTTGTTCAGAATTGCCTAAATTTGAATACTCCTCCCGCTTAAAAAGGAGCGATTTTTTATTTGAAGTATTTATTTAATAAATTAAAGATCCCTTCTGAGTGGCTCTATCATCCTACAAACCACTGACCATACTGACTAAACACTTCTAGTGGTGAAATAGGAAGGTGGGGGAGGGGGGGGGGCTCTCTTATAATATTTTACATAATTCGAAAACTAATCATGCTATATGAACCAATTTGGCATGGGAGGGTATTTGAGTGCATAAAATGTTTCTATGATTAGTTGGGACCTCTCCCTTTTCCAATGGGTATATAGAAAGGAGGGAGGGGTTTTCTTTACCATTTTTATTGTTTAACTCGATAATTATTCAAACAAATGGAATAAACTTGACATGATGGGATATTTGAATACAGGAAAAGGTTTTATGATTGTTTGAGATCCCTCCCTGCTCTGATTGGGAAGATAGAAAGAGAGGAAGTTTCCAATACATTTTGCAATATTCTTGAACTGATCAAGCGAGGGGAATTTCGAATTTAACGGTATTTTTTAGGGAACGAAATTATGGGAGCATATTTGAATACATAAAAAGACTCTACGGTTGTTTGGGACCCCTCCTTGATCCCAATGAACAAATTGGAAGAGAGGAGGTGGCCACTACAATTTGTTTAAGATCTCCACATATTTAGATGAAATGCACTGAGTTTGTGAATTGGTGTGGGAACATATTTTTATTTGGGACCCTTCCTTCTTCCATTGAGTGAGATTCGAAGAGGAGACGGGAGCCCCATACATTATATCTATAGAATAATTCACAGGAAAGAAACCAAGAGAAGGATATTTGGGATGGAGAAATGATTATGTGCTCATTCAACAACCCTCCCTCATTCCAGTGAGGGATGAATAGGAAAAAGGAGAGGCTCTAAAATGATTTTTAATTAATTCGAAAAATTATCGAGCAAATTTAGCATAGAAAGGAATTTGAGCACGAGAAATGTTTTCTTGATTATAAAACAAGAGGACTCTGATATTTTTTAATGCCTTGGAAACTGATCAAGCATATGGAATGAAATTTGGCATGGGAGGGGAATTTCAAACAAGTAATTTTTTTCAAAATTTTGGGATCTTATGAATAATTTAATACATAGGCCTAATTTTTGAACGCTCATTTTACAATTTTCGTTTCTAGGGGTTGATATTTGATGATATTGAAATTGAAATATATAATATTAAACCAACAAATTGAAATTTCCACAAATTTTGAAGGTGTAGCAAAGCAAAAATATAAATCAAAAGGAGTCGTTTAACTTTTCGAAATTTTAGAAGCTTCGCATTCATCATTATAAGAAATTTGGCCCATAGTTGGCCATGAAATTGTGTACGACCCAATACTAAAGGGCTAACACGAAATTATTGCGACACATTCAACTGGGCATATTTTTTTTAACCATTTTTACATGGTCCTCCCAACGCTCATTTATTTGGCTATCCTCTCAACTCGCAATTTCTCTTTCACAGCTGTCCTCCCAAATCGCTAAGATAAAGCTATCCTCTCAACTCGCCATTTCTCTTTTGCAGCTGTCCTCTCAACTCGTTGTTTCTCTATGTGGTCCTCACTACACGCATTTATTTGGCTGTCTTCTCAACTCGCTATTTCTTTTTCACTTTTCAACTCGCTGTTTTTCTTTGCGGTCCTCCCAACACGCGTTCATTTTTCTGTCTTCTCAACTTGCCATTTCTCTTTTACAGCTGTCCTCTCGACTTGCTGTTTCTCTTTGCGGTCCTCCCAACGCGCATTTATTCAGCTGTCCTCTCAACTCGCCATTTTTCCTTAACAACTGTTCTCTCAACGCGCTGTATATCTATGCGGTCCTCCCAACTCGCAAAGATAAGGCTGTCCTCTCAATTCGCCTTTTTTTCTTAAATTATTCAAATAAATTTTTTACATACGTATCATGAATATTAAATCATGCCTTACTTTGGCAGCACTGGACTTTTTCGTTCCCAATCTTGACAAAAACACGTGTTTACTTTCTGGTGGGTGATCTCAAAAGAAGTTCCGTTTTGTAAAGTAAAACAAAAATTTCACTTTAAAACACTTTTTCACTTTGTAATGTGTTATCAAAAGCAACACGGTCCTGTATCGGTCGCCAAATGTGCAACTTGTGATGAGAGAATGTGTCATAATACTCACACGTCCGTTCGTGCCCCACACAGGGCTGAGATTTTTAACCTGTAAAAAATCAATGTATCTAAATATAAGGAAACGTCATTATTTAGTTCGACCATTTAAGAACTCTGCCTAGCGTACATTCGTATCGTCACTATTCAATAAAGCTTTTTTTTTTATAATTGATTCGAAGTTTCTTGAGGAAACTTATGGAGTTCAGGAGCTTAGGAGTTTTGGTTTAAAATGGTCAATCGCTTACCAAGGTGATATTCCTACCACGTTACCCTTATCCTCAAACACTGAGCGAGAGATTTGTGGAGGGATGGCATACAGCTGGTCTCCGCAAAACGAATCATAATATGTGCTGCACTTCTTTTCCCCCTATCAACTACATGGACTTGGCCGGCGTCGTTATTGGTTCATATTAAAGACTGAGATTCTCAAAATTGTACAGTGAGAAAGGGTTGCTTATTCCCAGCACCTTTAATTTGGTTGATTATCCAATGTTGATTAGCTTGAGCCAATCTTGGAGTGAAACCATAAGAATAATTCACAGAAAGAAACCAAGAGGCCAGTAGGGCCGTAGATGAACCGTGTTGATAGCAAGCTCAAGCTCAAGCTCAACTCACTAATATTAATGCACTTTGTTGTTGCCATTTCTTATTCGGTTGTGCTTTTGATATTATTATTGTTACTAAATGTGAAATAATGTACCACAAGAGTATAGTAATATAGTATATTTGCCATGGAACCTTTTGTTAAGCTGAGGAACATTTTTAGCTTCCAAGGTTAGAGTCAAAGAACATATCGATTCAATCGATGGAAAGCCAAATAAAAAACCAACAACGCCCGAGCTGTTGAATAATTCATGAATTGTATATGTCCATTCAATTAGCCATGAATAAAAAATTTCCACTACTTCTAAGTTCCAATAACACCAAACCAATCAATTTGTTTTGGAAGAAAATTATAAGTAAAACTTCCAACAAAAAAAAATTAACTAACTTGAAAAAGTTACGGCTGAGTCCTTAAAGTTTCACACACACACATATCTCTCCTTTGTTTGAATGAATACAAATTACACACATCACTCCTTGTTGTGATTAGCGCATGATTGAGAGAGTCCCGTCACAACTCGTATTATCTTAACGGCACCGGATAGTTAACCAGCAACACCTCATCAAATTGCGAGTCTAATTAATTGCCGGCCGTAGGTACTAGGTTGAAATTTCCAATGAATGGGAATTATTGATTGATTTGATCGGGACAGATAAAAACAACTCGGTGTTTGTAGTAGATTTACGTTTGAAGGAACGATTATCCGACAGGATTCGTCTCTGTAAGTAGTTATAGTGTAAATGTTGGGAAAGTACACTGCACTGGGGTATTATTTAAATTCATTCACCGGCCGGCTCCATTTTCCCGATGCAGTAGAATTGCAAATGCACTTTTAGCGGTGGTTCACACAACATTTTAATGACTATGATTACCGAAATGTCATATTAGGAAAGTTGATTTAGTTAACAACTCACAGCCATTTGGAACAAAAGCATTCAGTCAACAGTATATTTGCGTATATCTTGTTCATATAAAGTTACCATAACTCTACGCAAATTTCTCGTGTAACAACTTTAATAGCCTTTGATAAATACCAACGAGGTTGTGAATGAATATTTTTCATCAAAGTTGTTCCAGATAATTCCACAAATTAAGCATTTGCTTCCGCAACGTGAGTTGTTTACCTTTTTCCTCTTCGGAAGCGTCTCCCAGAAATAGGAATTAAAGCTTCCCAACAATCATACGTTAAATCTTAAACCCGGGCACCTGATGATGTCTGGTAATGGATTATCTTCGGGTGCCAATTAGGAGCAAACGTGACTGGCACTGGTAATAACACGGTGGAGCCTTCTAAGAGATCAGCACCTCTCTAGTATGTAACCACAGTCATAGGTAGGAGGGGTGAGATAAATTCACCTGTTGACGTCAATGCCGGCACATGAAAATAATAAGACCCCCCATCCCATCCCTCTCAACGAACGAATGAATCGAGACGCTGCAAATGTGTGGTTTGATCTTTGATGGCACCTTCGAAAAAATTGTCGTAAAATATGATGAGGATACGTTGGACGGATAATGGATTATCAAATATTGAAAGTAATCTGTTTGAATCATACCCTCTCGATAAGCAGTTAAATTAATCAATGAATTTCTCTCTTAAATATTTGACTTATGAAATATGTAATGCTGAGCTCGGAAATTGTTTTAAATAGAAAGGGCGAACACGAAATTATTGCGACACTGAAAATGTCATGCCAATTTTCTTATAATGGTTAGAATCAAAACAAAATTTAATGGTAGTTTTATATAAATATTTACTTCAAAAATCGAAAGAAAAGTTAATTGATGAAGCCTTGAGTGTAAAATTGAACGCATCCAACAAAGTCTTTACAGTGTCATCCGGTACCTGTTTCCGTTTTTTTTTTTTTCATTTTCTTAGCATGTCCTTCTCGTCTTCTTGCTCTTCCGAAGTTCCGGCTTCATTATTGCCCAGTATTGCTCCACCGGACAGTTTAGCGGGTTTATGTCCTTCGGAACAAAATCGACAGAATTGGCCGCATACCACTCCAGGACACTTTAAGAATAGTGGCATAATGCCAAATCTGGCCAAAATAGCGGAGCTTCGTCGTACTTCTCAGATTTGTATGTAGATCTCGCCATTTACTGTGCTGCTGTGCCCTTTGTCACAAAAGGCTTACTCCTCATTCCGCAAGTGCAGATAGCCTGCCAAACGAGATATTTAGAGGCGAACTTCGAAATTTTTTTCTTCTTAAATTTGTCGTTCACATCGAACTTTCCGGTGAAAAACTCCAACCTCGGAATTAACTTAAAATCGGCTTTTATATACGTTTCGTCGTCCATCACATAGCAGCCATATTTTGATTTAGCCGACAATCAATGCCACTCATCGCGGTTTGGGGAGTTCTGTACCTTGTATGTATGTATGTAGTCCAGCTCTCTTCTTTGCAGTGTGGACGTAGCTCTGCAACATGCCGATCTTTTTAGCCAAGTCACGGCTTGACGATGGGATTTGCTTAATCATTCACTTCACCCTTCCCTCCGTCTTTTTGTTCTCCGGTCCCGGTTTTCTTTAAACTCCTTTACCGTGCTTCAACTTCAACCATTCCTGGAACCGCTTTAACACTCTGGAGACGGTGAATGTTCAACATATATCCCAACTGCCGGGGCGACAGGTCAGAAAATTCCAGGTGTTCGGAAAGAATTTGTTCTCTCGACTCGACTCCGTTTTCGTTGAATCGAAAAACACGACTTCATGTTTGACAGCATGAAAGCAAGCTGGCGCAACTTGCTAGAGAAGCTAGCCGCCTCAAGCTAGAAATTCTGGGACTGAGCGAAGTCTGTTGGCCTAACACTGGAGAATACAAGACACAGTCCGGGCAAGTCCTGCTTTACTCTGGCATACGAGGAGAACATGCTACTTGGGAACGAGGAGTTGGTTTTTTGTTAAGCCCGCAGGCCTACGCGGCCGAAATTAGATGAGATCCTATAAACGAAAGAATAATCGTAGCCAGATTTAGAACACGGGTTAGAAACCTTTCAATGGTCCAGTGTTATGCGCCAACTGACGTTCCCGATTTGCAGGAGAAAGAGCAGTTTAACAGTCAAATGAACAGCGTGGTAGAGAAAAATTCCGAAGGGTGACATTCAAATCCATTTGGGTGACTTCAACGCAAAGATTGGCTCCGAGAATCAAGATTTTGAGCGCATCATGGAGCGCCAAAGTTTAGAACAGATGAGCGAAAACGGGGAGCTGTTTGTAGAATTTAGTGGTAACAACAACATGGTGATCGGTGGATCGCTCTTCCCCCATCGACCAGCCCATAAGGTCACTTGGGTATCACTTGGGATGGCCGAACAGAAAATCAAATTGACCACATCTGCTTCAGCCGAAAATGGAGAAGGAGCCTTCTTGATGTCCGCAACAAACGAAGCGCAGACATTGCATCTGACCATTACCCCGTCCTTGGCGAGATACGACTGAGGGTTGCGCGTGTCCAACGGCGCGAGGAGAAAGTCGGGTGTCGATGCGACGTCCCCCGATTGGAGAATCCAGAGGTGAAAAGGGCATACGTTGAACAGCTAGAATCCCGAGCCTCGAAATTTGCCGACAGACGGAACAGTCGAAGAACAGTGGTGTGGAATCAAGAATGCCTTTATCACGACGAGCCATGGTCAGTCTTGAAAAATTTCATTTTCATTTGGCTGACTGTGCCAAACACTGAGAACACATCTCAGTCAGCCAACTATTTGCCGCTGTCCTTGATAAACAAACTAGAAGTGCGTTCATGAAATTCACACTCCATAACATTCGACGAAATTTTTGTTCCGTTCCTTCCACACTCATTCACAAACTGCTTTCACTGAAAATGAACTCTTGCAATAATCGTTTTCATGGTGAACAGAGTGAAAGCGACGGACCAAAAATATCAATTCTAGAAATATCAGCCTGCTGATATTCCTGTTTACACAGTTTTACATAGCACTTCAAACCAATCTATTATGTGTATAGCACCAAACCGAATAGCGACAGTTTTACTAGCGACCCTTTTTACTAGCGAGATTCCTGTCATTCGCTGGTTTTTTATTCAATTTTCAGTCCAGTAGTCGATTTCCATGTAGTGCACAAACATTGTTTTTTTAATTTACTGTTGATTTTCCTTAGGCCATCAATTACATACTGCAAGTCTCCTAGGAAACTCACCTTGCGACGTATGCGTCGTGTCGCTAGTAGGCAAAGCTGCTATGATTATTAGCGCTCATATTTTGGTTTATACATATCTACATGTATAATACAAATGTTAACTGCTTGCATCCCTGGAGTGATCCGATAGGTGCCTAAGTTAGTTACGTTACTATCTAGCAGCTCCATGAGCAGAAAAATCGTGCTCTACACCCAAAATTCAGCCTCTGTGCCAATGGCGTGTAGTCAATTTCATAGCATAATTGGTACAAGAAGAAAACGCGACCGGCACTGATTCGATTTGCGCCCACCGGCATTAACCTCCCAGCGCAACCGAATTGCGTATGTCTGAATGAAACAAAATAACAACGTTTTCGCGTCCCTCCCCATCGCATCACAAGCCGAAGAAGGATGGAAATAAATACCGGCCAACACCAGGCAGCCAGCGAACCGAGCACTGTGCGTGTGAATGTAGCAAAAGCAACAACAAAAACATCCTTCTAATTCAATCAACCGGCAAACACGGCTAAGCTGTGCGTGTGTATGTAGCAAAAGCAACAACAAAAACATTCCTTCAATTCACAGGCAAACAACACCGGCCAAGCTGCCCGGCTTTAGCAGCTGTGTATATGTAGCGTGTGTATGTAATAGCAGGCAGTAAGCAAAGCACAGTTCTCATTCAATGGGTTTCCCGTTCCTTCACTCCCGTTCCCTTTCCCGTTTCCATCTTAAGGCAAAGGAATGCATTGAAAGGAGGCCAAACGCCGGGAAGCCGCTGTTGTACGTTTTTTGTGATTGATCGGTAACAGAAAGCCTATGACAAATATACCTCGTCCTGCATGAAGCTCGAATAGTACACTGGTTAGAATGTCGGACTGGCAAGGCGATACAATTGGTGATGTGAGTTCGATTCTCACTACGGCGCTGTGGTTTTAATTTTTATTTTCTTGTTTCTGGGATGAATTATCCAATAGGAAGGAAATCCCATAAAATGTTTTTCTTGTTTCGCTTGAATGTAGTGGTCATCATTTTAGTTGGGAGCCGAGTCCTTATGCCAGTTACGGATTTTCAAACATACCGTCTTCGGCACAGTGCACATTTCAGAGCATTATCGGCACAGAGATTTGCTAAAAAGGCATTGGATTTTTGCAACCTCTTCTATGGGTGTACCAATCGGCGTTTTAGGCAACTTGTCAAAAAATTTTTGCTCGGCAAAAACTGTATAGGAGAGCATTGATCCAAAATATCAAACACTTTTGTATAAATTCTAGAGCCAAGAGATTTTAATTTAAAAAAGTTCAAGACATACACTACCAATTTATTAGATCGTTTTTCAATTAATTGACAATAATTTCAAAATTGCACAAAAACACACTATTATGCAGCATAAGGTGCTGGCATGAGAGTAGCTGGAATTCATTAATCCTTCAGCTCGATAGACTGACTTAGCTGCTGCTTACGACGTTCATCTCCAGGTCCGATTTATTTTCAGAGACATAGAATCTCGATATTAGCGCTTCAGGAGCAACTTAACTCTAATTGCTACGGTACTATTTCGGCTTCTGCTGAAAGATTCTATTTTCTTGCTTCAAACTCCGATTTTTTCTGCCGCGCCGGTGGGAATCAACGACAATGGTTATATTGTAAGAAAACTTTTTCTTTAATTGAAGTTCGATTGTAAAAATGTAACACATACTTTGCAAAAACAACCACCTACCAATGATTCTACTGCCATATGGCTCATATTTTCTCCCATTGATAGTGCTACCTTGCCAGCACAACCGCTTCTTGTGAATTGCACGAGAAGTCTGCTCGATGTTCTGGGTCCAGTGGAATAATTTTTCCGCAGAATGGAAGCATTGCTGCCCGTTCGGATTCGTTGCCTCAGCTAGCTTTTGATATTCTACATTCCTACTATGAACCATCACATCTCGCGAACTGGTTTGTAAAAATCAGACTGCAACTGTAACTACGAATTTTCGATCCAAGGCTGCCTCACACATGCATTCCTTTAAAAATGTGAAAATAAGAATTTTACCTACATAAATTGTGGTATACAACATACCTGATAAATGAATATATATGCACCGAGAGCCTTCCGGCAGGATTCCAAGCACCTGCAGCACGAACATTGATCTAGTGAAAATTTCAAAAATAAAATTGACAGTTGATATTGACATTTTGAATTTTCAGTGACCTCTCTAATGAACTGAGAAAGGCACAGATGAACATTCAGAAGAAAGAACATCAATGTGACAGTGAAAGCTGAACTCGGTCGGTGCACGTTCTTTGATGATGAAATATATGGAAAAATTACCTAAATAAACAAGATAATGAACTCTTTGTCAAATCGAAGTAGGTAACTTGGAAAAAGATTGAATGTTGAAGTCATGAAAATATTTTGACCAACTTTGGCCATGGTGCTCTCGGTAAAGTTTGTGGAAGAAGAAGTGAATGGACGTCGGATGAAATTGGAGGATGGTCGATGATCAGAGAAAGGCGAAAGTTGGAATTTAGCAGACATGTACCTGGCCAGCCAAAGCAGCAGCCCGCTTACGATATGCGGAGCTGGAAAAGGCAGTTAAACGAGCTTGTAGACGAGACAAGAGAGCCTGGACAAACTCCCTAGCCGAAGAGTGGGAAAGAGCCGCCGCCAATGGAGATATCCGATTATTTAATGACATTTCTCGCCGCCTCAGTGGTGGAAGGACTAATGCAAGAATGCCGCTGAAAGACCGAGCAGGTCAGTTATTGACCGATCGAACAGATCAGCTCAAACAATGGACTTAGAACTTCGAACAACTCTTGCGAGTCACGAATAGCGATGGCCAACAGAACCCGCAGCTCGTAGCGCCAACTGTAAGTCCCATTAATGGCGTAAACTCAGAAGCGCCCTCACTTGCTGAAATAGAAGCGACAATCAAAAGCATGAAATCAAAAAGCGCCTGGGATCGATTGCATCCCTGCTGAAATGCTGAAAGCCGACGCTGCCTTGTCGGCACAAATGTTGCACCGTCTTTTCGTTGACATCTGGGATACTGCAACATTCCCGGTTGACTGGATGCAGGGTATCCTCTTAAAAGTCCCAAAGAAAGGAGACCTGATAGAGTGCGGTAAGTGTCGAGGCATAACGTTGATCTGTACAACCCTCAAAGTACTCTGCAAAGTGATCCTGAACAGGATCCAGGAGAAAATCGACGCTACACTCCGACGGCAACAAGCTGGATTCCGATCCGGACGGTCATGTGTGGACCACATCACAACGCTACGAATCATACTGGAACAAATCAACGAATTCCAGGACTCTCTTCTGCTGGTGTTCGTTGATTTCGAAAAAGCATTTGACCGACTTAATCACGAAAACATCTGGGCTGCTCTAAGGCGACGAGGGGTCCCAGAGAAACTAGTCCATCTCATCGAAGCACAGTACGAGGCATTTTTGTGCAAGGTCTTGCACGACGGTGTCTTGTCCGAACCAATCCCGGTAACTGCTGGAGTGAGACAAGGATGTATTTTGTCACCGCTGCTTTTTCTCATCGTAATGGATGAGATCTTGACTGGATCAATTGACTGTGGATTAAACGGAGGATTGCCGTGGAATTCTTCGACAATAGAGCATCTGAATGACCTAGATCTGGCTGAAGATATTGTTTAGTTTGTCCACAAACAACAAGACATGCAGAGCAAACGCTGCGACCTTACCGAAAGCTCCAAGGCAGCAGGTCTCAAAATCAATGTCGGAAAGACCAAGGCGATGGAAATCAACACGGTAAATCCTTCCAATTTCGTGGGAGCTGGACAACAGGTTGAGAAAGTGGAGTGCATCCACTATCTTGGTAGCCAGATTACGCCTGATGGTGGTACCAAGAAAGACATCGAAACCCGGATCAGAAAATCCCGATTAGCGTTTAAGAGTCTTCGAAAAATCTGGCGCAGACGTCTCTACGAACTAAAATCCGAATCTTCAACTCAAACGTCAATCCGTATTGTTGTACTGGTGCAAAACTTGGTGCGCATATGCAGTGACGACGTGAAAACTGCAAATATTTGTGAATCGCTGCCTGCGGAACATTTTCTGCGCTTGGTGGTCTGGCAACTGGATCTCAAACGTGGAACTACATCGCCGGTGTCATCAAGGAGCGCTAGAAGTCGAGAATCGGGAAAGTAAGTGGAGATGGATTGGGCACACGCTGCGAAGAGATGAAAACGAGATTTCCAGAGAGGCGCTTGATTGGAATCCAGATGGGCATCGAAGAAGAGGCAGGTCCAGATGCTCGTGGCGGCGTAGTCTAGCCGCTGAAATCCGCACAGCCGACGAGAACCTTGGCTGGCAGCAAGTGAAGACGCTGGCTCCGGATCGCCAGCCGTGGAGATCTTTTATTTCAAGAAAAGGATTAAAGATATGGGTTTCTAAACATCTAATTTCGATATGATTTTCACTTAAGCTTAACGATCTGAAGAGGATATAATTTAATTTTGTTATTTATAGTATTTTTTCGTAAATAAGTTAATTACTCCCACTCACCATTTCATACAACATGTAGCAGGAACGAGAAATTTTTGGTCAAATCCAAGAAACAAATTTTTTTTTTCGGCAGCGCTGATCAACACTTTTCGATATTTATCGTTTGATGCAAAAATAATAAGAAGTGCATAGCGCTTCTGGTTGAAATCCAACTAGCGCAAACTTTATGAGCAATCATTATTCGACGTATAAAAAAATTATCGTGGATCTTAAATATTCGCGGGCGACTGAACATGTCATATAATCTAGTCTCTAAAGTCTAGATTCTACATGTGTCAATCCGGGTTGAGCTGCCCATGACTTTAATGATCCTTGACTCCCGTCATTGTTGTGCATTCATATGATATTTTTCAGCTCTCGCTCTCGTCATGACAATCTCGATCATCCCGCTAGAATGAACACTGAAGCTGTGGCTTCGCGACGACGTGGTATGCGCGGTGCCCTTTGCCTCCATCTGGGCACCTGAACACCGGCCATGACAGTCACACTCCTACATGTACTATACTTTTTTTTTACCATGGCGATGGTGCTTAATTGTATTCAAAGTCAAGTGCAAGTTCCATTGCCACCGCGCCGCGGTTCAAGTTGAGCTTAATCGTGTGAAAATGAAAAAAAAAATTATAACCTTTTAAACCCGGCTTTGGGTGTGCAAAACTGAGATTCTTGGCGAGCTTCAGTCATCTCCATATTTTAGCTTTGTGCACCGAATGGAGGTTATGAACTTAAGTCGCTTTGCATTTTTTTAAAGCAAAGCAATGAACTTGGTTGAAGGCAAAAGGGGACAATAATTGTTCCTCTGAAGATCAAAAAAATTAAAACCGGTAAACTTTAAAGTTTGCTATTAACCCCGACTTCGAATATTTGTTAGAGTTGATCTATTTTTTTTCTTGACACATTATGGCTCATTATCAAATTGAAACAATCAAAAAATCTAATACTTTTTATTACAGATGACTACACCCATGCAACATTAAGATCTAGAAGCGCACTGACTGAATCAAGATGCTTCAAGATGCTGCTATAATTTATTCGAAACGACCACTCCTCTTTACAGCCCTTTGCCTAGTTGGTAATCTGGACCTGTCAAATGATATTTATGACATGTTGCGGTTATTGCATGTAACAACCTTGGATAAGGGTTTTCTCCACACTGGTGATCAAGTTTCAGGGAGAAGTGGTATTCGTAATTGATATTTTCCCCGTTCAATGTAATGGTAAATTATGGGATAATCTTATTACAAATTTTTCATTTTTGCTATATGATTGGTTACTGAAATAATTACAAGTTGGGTTGTACTTGCTTTCATTCAATTCATCCTATCCTTATCCGATTTTAAAACATGTTTGCTTCAATATGCATATTTCAATCATCATGAGTATTAGTATGAAAATCTGCTAAGATGCTGTGAAGCTGCATCCTCCATCCGAAAATTTGTGTCTTGTGTTGTGAATCTGCAGTGCTTCTTTGCACAGATTGGTTCAATTGTACAATTGCTGTCACGTTTAACCTTTGACAGCCATTCCGTGGTGAGGTGGAAGGGGAGGCGAAAAACTCACCAAACGTGAAAATAATGCTAACGGGTTTGTTGTTTTTGTTATTTAATTTTTAAGTTTCGCAAAACGTGTCGGGCTTCTACATACAGACATACTACATGTACCTGCCTGTTTTTCCATTCCAACATAGCTGTGCGCCGAGAGATGAGAGCAAATTTT
>NC_073692.1:416632885-416658561 GCF_029784155.1 Uranotaenia lowii
TTTTCAATAATAAATATAAAATAATTCAGACAACCATTTTTGATTTTTTTAAAATAAATTTATTACTATCGGTTTTTGGTTCAGTTTATTTTGATTTTGGTTTGAATGATTTTTAAAATGCATTTCTTCATACAACAGTTTCCCACTGTGATACATACTCATTATTGTAATTCAATTTTATAGGTACATTCAAACGAACTGAGCTTAAAAAGAACTTTAATCTTTGGCACCAATTCAAAAATAATTTTTGTCACTGCTAGATCTTCCGAGAACAAAAATAATTCTTTACCAGTAGACTCAAATTGGCTTTCAAATACTTTCACTCTTCCATCCCACCTCTAGCATGGCGCCGCTTGAGTACAAATAGCATTTTTACCATCTAGGGCGCATCTGCAGGAATTGCAGTTCTCCATAAAATCGGAACCAGGTTCACACGAAAAATCCGGATCTATGCCGGAATAATCGCGTATGTTAAAGGCATCGGTACCAGCTGTAGAGAAAGTAAGCAAATACATATATTATCTAAATTTTGAATTAAAATTGCTTAAAAAAAGGTTCTGTTAGAAACATACTTCCAGATGGATTTCAGAAATGTAGAGAGTGTACCACTTGAAAGATTTGGATAGAAAACACCCACAATACCCAATAAACAATTTAAAAAAAAAATACATCTAAAAATGGCTCCGGAGATCCTTTTTTTGATAAATAAAAGTTGTAAACTAAATCGGAGCACAGAGAGCGTTCGCAAAAGTGCAGTAAAACTCAAAAAGAGGCCCCAACTTTCTGACCAGAAATGATTAACTCCGATACACTTTCAAACCAGCAGTTTTAATACCTGCTACGATGAGTAGAGCCGCGATGAAAAGCAGAGATCTCATCTTTGTCGATTTCTGCTGATCCTTTTAACTGATAGTATGTTTTGGTTCCGTTCAAAACTTGGAATATCACCGATTTATATGACAAAATGCCGATAATTTTCTTTGCTCAAAAACAACTCAATCAACTGTTCAATAGTCTGCTGTTGCTCAGCTAGTTTATAAACTCAATCAGCAATAACAATAATTCATGTAATCTCTTCGCTCGAAATCGATTCCAGAACTTTAGCCACACTGTATGAATTGTACCTAACTGTGGCGGATTAAGAGCTTAATCGATTGGAATAAATGGGATTTATTTAGGCTAGGGTTACCATATCCTGCAATGTAAGGAGAATCGATTTACATACATTGAAAAACCAAGACATTTAGGTATTAAAAATCCAGCCAATGCTATAGCAAGTTCTTTTGACTTCTACAAAGAAATTATAAAATTTTAGTTCAAATACTTACCCTTAAAAAAAAAATTACAATTTAAGTTTCACAAGGATGGTAAAGTGTCGTAATTAAAAAAAAACTTTTGAGTAACTTGGTGTTGTGCATATTGCCTTAGGGACCGTTCAAATATTACGTAACGCAATTTTCGGTGATTCTCAACCCCCCCACCCCTCTACGTAACACATTCGTCTCAGATATTCTATCCGAAATCCACAAAGCGTAACAAACTCTTACACCCCCTACCCCCCCCCCCCCCCCTAAACGCGTTACGTAATATTTGAATGGCCCCTTAGTTATTCAGGTATTTATTGCATACTCAAAGGCGCTAATTGCCTTCTAAGTTTAGTTGGACACCTCGAATGAGCCTTTCTGAAAACTTTATAATATTTAAGTTAATTTCTGGATTTGCTGAAGTTAAACCAATCAAAGAACGTACCGAACATTTAACGAAAAATTAATGATTTAAATATCAAATATTCGAGATCCCATTCAAAGGTATCCAAACTTGGTAATTAGCAAAGGTATCATTAAATATCATACACTTGCTTATTTGAATGAGCTTGTGATATTTTTTTTTACTCCCTTTTGGTCGATTCCAGTCAAATCTTGGTCACAATACATAAAACCAAACATTGAATAATTAATCTGATTTTTGTCATCAAATTTCTATGGCAAACCAAATGACTGCTTTGCAAGACTTCCCTTAGGGTTTGCATCAGCGCCAGAATTGTTCCAACGGGTCATGAATTCTGAATATTTGTTTCAACATTTTGTATTAGCCACGCGGGTTTGAAAGCAGGCGACAAAAAAACCTTTGTAAATTAGAAATCTTTGAATGCCAGAAAATAAGCAGCAGCTAGAAACCAGGACAAAGTAAATTTTATTGAAAAATTAACTGTGTGAATGGACAAAACCGACACTTCGTCATTCGACACGAGCGTGTACGCGAGTCAGTCAGGCGGTCGGCGAGCAAGCGAGCCAGCCGAGTAGTGCGTGCGATTCCCGCGGCTGTAAGTGATTCGGTGGGCCACCAGTGCTACTTCCGGGCTTCAGAGCTCCGGACAGGTCTGCACATTTGGCGACCGTGGCAGGTAATTTTTCAGAAACGAAACAGGAAAAGACGAGAAATTAGAAAAAAAAAGCGAACCGAAAAAGAACAACAAATGCGATTCACGTTAAATTAATTTTCATCAAACGAGGTTGAAAACTGTGCAACATGGCACCTCACAGAGATCACCCACCATGCACGAGACGGACACCACGGCTGATCTGGCAGGCTGTTGCGGCGTGACTGAGAGGGGTCCTTCAGCGTGCTCCTAGAGAATGTCTCGATATTCCCAAACATGAGTACGCGCCCCACACATCTCCCTTTCTTTCCGTAAAAAAAATCAACATTCAATGAAAAAGTCAAGAATATTACGGAATACATGACCTTTTTCTACTCCTACAAAACTACCAACAATCCATCTCGGCTAGGCCACAAGGGACTAAATCCAGAGCAGAAGAATGTCAGAAAAGAAGAACACTTTCCTTTTTTTACTTTTAATTTACACTGGATTTTTTACTCCATTGTGGGTTTGGTGGAAATGACTCAAATTCGCATTAGTTTTCCTTCTGGGATTTTCATCCTACGGCCTTACTCATCACTATCGAAGGCGCATGAAAAAATGCGCCTTTATGTAGGCTGGCAAGCAAGCACAAAATCACGTGCTTGTTTCAGAATGGAAACTTCTAGATGTTTCTAATACGCCCAGACACATCTCTCTGGTTGCCGTCGTTGTCGTGCCAAACGATCGCATCGATTCGGCGCTCTTCTCTTTCTGTGTGCCCAGCCCAGGCTTCGTTACTGGGCAACATCGTCAGCCCTTGAGAATGTTCGCTGCATAAAGATAATATGCACAGATATGCACAATATCGCTATATAAATAAATCTTTTCTCTCAAACAAAAACTATTTCTATTCGTGTGTTTGAGCATCCATGCATTTCAGCCTGGGAGTGAAAACGGACATACCTACTTAAGTTGACTGTAGTTGTTAGTTATGATTAAACGTGATCCATGTGTGCGTTCCTCCGTTAAGACGGCAGCAGAGCAGGGTGTACATCGGAGTGAAGTTATTGGTTTCTCCCTTTCGCACATGGGGAATTGTACACCAGGATCGCGATAGCAAGCGGGCCCATCATCGCCAATGTTCTCTCTGAGATTTGAGACGATTCCAAAACAAATTTGTTTGCATTTCTCGCTCTCCCATAGTTTTAGCGGGAGGATTCTCACGCGCACACGAATGTATAGTTTGGCCCTGGTTGCCAGATGCATTCTTTTTCCCTAACTTTGAATTGAAGTTAATAAAGACAAATCACAAATCAGGTATGTTTCAACAGACTGTGACCGATAAAGATTGGTCTACTTAAGTCTGACACTTTTTTAAATATCAGTCTACCATCAATCAAATCACATTTAGCCGTTTCATTGGAAGGGTAAAAATCAGAAATTTGTGCTAATTTCTTTTTTTAAGGAAGAACGCTATCATTTTGATTAACAACATTATTAACATCATTTTCGTAGGATAGAATATATATATATATATATATATATATATATATATATATATATATATATATATATATATATATATATATATATATATATATATATATATATATATATATATATATATATATATATATATATATATATATATATATATATATATATATATATATATACTAGCTGACCCGGTGTGCTTTGCTACACCTTTCAAAATCAAATGATATTTTCAAATTATTTAAATTTTTCATTGTTTTGTTGGCATTTTTTTAAATCAAACTATGACATTATTCATAAGCAACTGCTATAAAATGAGAGCTGCAGCTGGAGTTTTGAATTGCACCACAAAGATAACTTAAACTTATATTCTGAATCTTGATCTATAAATTTGTGTTAAAGATCTGATTATTTTAATCTGTTTCCTTAAGCTTCACCCTGAAAAAGGAGGGTCTCAAATTAATCGTACGCAAACAATCTCACTTATAAAATTTGGTTTTTTTGCTTGATATGTTCTGGATTTATGCTTAAAAACTAATAAGAGATTCCCCCTGTCCTTCCCTTCAACCCTTGCTGAACGCAGATCGTGATCTTTAATAACACTAGTTTACAGCATTTTTGAACTCAGTAAACTGAAGGTCATTTCCAATGTAAAATCGGGCGCTGAATTTGAAAATGAAATTCAAAAAAATCTCAGTAGAACCGTTTTTGAGCTATGCTCCAAATATGAAATTTCGAAAAAATTAAAAAAGTTCTTGTACTTAGATTAAAATATCTCAGACGGCATAACAGTAATTTGAAATCCCTCTTTTGCATATTGAAGGTGATTAAGTTTTCTATCGATCATCTGAACACTGTTTTTGCGTTTGACCAACAGTATTGTTGATATTAGTGACTTTATGAGAAAAAAAATTATAAAAAACGAATTTTTTTAGAGAAAATTTTGTTTCAACGAAGGTTTTAGACTCGATGGTAGCATTTAAAAAATCTGATTTTCTTTTGCGCTTAAATGTCAATTTAAAACAAAGATTTCAAGTGGTTATTTATCAAAATCGGTTGAAAATTGAAGAAGTTATGGCTACTTTACCATAACTGAAAATTTTGGAGTTTTTAATAATTTAACGAACCGCAGTACACTTATCATAGTACAGGAAGAATGAAACATGATAAATCTCACTCGCTCCAAGTCAAAATTATTTATTAGCTTACCAGAAGGTCACATACCAAGTTTCAGGAAGATCTGACCATAGGGAGGGGTTGCTTAAGTCTCAAACGTGAATTAAATTTTGAGGTATTTTGCCCGGAAGGACGAAAAATACTGGTTTTTCATCAATAACTTTTTTCATCCCTAGCTGATTGTTTTTTATGGTTGATTTTCTTAAAGCCTAAGTTGAGACAAATATTTCACCTCAAGACTGTAACTCGATTGGATTTGAAACAGAAAAGTTATTGCGGTTCAAAGATTGTATTTTGGTCAAAAATTGTCGTATAAAACGCAATGGGTAAAAAGTACTCATTGCGTGTTGGACAAAATTTGCGGCCTTTGAACCGCAATAACTTTTCTGTTTCAAATCCAATCGAGTTACAGTCTTCAGGTGAAATATTTGTCTCAACTTAGGCTTTAAGAAAATCAACCATAAAAAACAATCAGCTAGGGATGAAAAAAGTTATTGATGAAAAACCAGTATTTTTCGTCCTTCCGGGCAAAATACCTCAAAATTTAATTCACGTTTGAGACTTAAGCAACCCCTTCCTATGGTCAGATCTTCCTGAAACTTGGCATGTGACCTTCTGGTAAGCTAATAAATAATTTTGACTTGGAGCGAGTGAGATTTATCATGTTTCATTCTTCTTGTACTATGATAAGTGTACTGCGGTTCGTTAAATTATTAAAAACTCCAAAATTTTCAGTTATGGTAAAGTAGCCATAACTTCTTCAATTTTCAACCGATTTTGATAAATAACCACTTGAAATCTTTGTTTTAAATTGACATTTAAGCGCAAAAGAAAATCAGATTTTTTAAATGCTACCATCGAGTCTAAAACCTTCGTTGAAACAAAACTTTCTCTAAAAAAATGCGTTTTTTATAATTTTTTTTCTCATAAAGTCACTAATATCAACAATACTGTTGGTCAAACGCAAAAACAGTGTTCAGATGATCGATAGAAAACTCAATCTCCTTCAATATGCAAAAGAGGGATTTCAAATTACTGTTATGCCGTCCGAGATATTTTAATCTAAGTACAAGAACTTTTTTAATTTTTTCGAAATTTCATATTTGGAGCATAGCTCAAAAACGGTTCTACTGAGATTTTTTTGAATTTAATTTTCGAATTCAGCGCCCGATTTAACATTAAAAATGTTGGTCAGTTAATCAAGTTCACGATTTTTTTTAAATTTTGTAAACTAGTGTAATCATACCCATACCCAATTTGTTTTCGTTGCCAAAATTCCTCTTATATCAAATATAGTTTCATTAGTTGATAAGTTTTTAAGCTTTACAACAAAATTTATATGGAGCCCCCTCCTTTCTTCCCCTATCTACACTACAGTGTAAGGGTCTATAACAATCGTAGAAACATATCTTGTAACCAAGTACTTTTCCATGCCATATTTGTTTCCATTTGTTGGCTTCGTTAGCATAAATTGAGAACTTATGCTAACAAAATTGTATTGGGCTCACCTCCCTCCGCCCATGTACCTACTCACTGAAAGAAGGATGGTGTGTCAGATAATCATAGAATCATACCAAAATGATTTTCCATGTTAAATTTTGTCAATCTCTCGGATTTTTAAAAAAAAAGTTAAATGTAAGCTTTCCTCTTCCCTTCCTATATTCCCATTTCTATCATCCTACTGCAAGACAGGAATTGTTTCACATAGAAATATTTCTCGTATTAAAATTCTATCCCATGCCATATTTGGTTTTACTTACGTAGTAAATTCTTGAGTTATGCATAAACTTCAAAGGGAGTACCATACCCCCTTCCGTTCCCTCCATTGAATGGAGGGGTGAGAACTTAATATTCTTAAAAGTATTTTTCGCACTCAAATACTTTTTGATGACAAATTTGGTTTCATTTGCTCGATTAATTCTCGAGTTATGCAAAAAAATGTATGGAAGCCCTCTTTTCCCCCTTTATATCTTTCCGCTGGAAATGTGGGGCTTCAATTTATAAAAGAAACATTTCTCGTATCCAAATACCCTCACATGCCAAATATGGTTCGCTCGATCAGCTCTCTAGTTATACTGAAAATTGTAAGGGAGACCTCTCTTCCCCCTTTTCATCCACTTTTTTGAAGGAGTGAGGGATACCAAATATTCATAGAAGCATTTCTCGTACCCAAATATCGTTCCGTGCCAAATTTGGTAGCATTTGCTGTTGTAGTTCTTGAGTTATGCAGTAAAAATTGTATGAAACTCCCCTCTTTCTTTCATTTCACCTCGCTAAAAGAAGGAAGGGTTCTCAAACAATCATTAAAACATGTCACGTTCCCAAATACCCGCCCATGCCATGTTTGGTTCCATTTGCTTGATTAGTTTTTGAGTTATGTAAAAAAATATAAAAGAGCCCCCCCCCTTTATATCTCCCTACTGGAAAGAGGGAGGTTTCTCAAATAATCATAGAAATATTGTTCGTATCCAAATACCCTCCCATGCAAAATTTGGTTCCATTTGCTTTATTAGTTTTTGATATATGTAAAAAAATGTGAAAGAGGCCCCTCTCCCTTTCTACTGGAAAGAGGGAGGGGTCTCAAATAATCATTGAAATATTTTTCGTATCCAAATACCTTCTCATGCCAAATTTGGTTCCAATATCTCGATTAGTTCTCGAGTTATATGAACAATTTTAAGGTAGCCCCCCTCCCCCCTTTCTATCACCCCACTGAGAGGAGGGAGGGGTACCTTATATTCATAGAAATATTCCTCGTTCCCAAATACCACCCCATGCCAAATTTGATACCATTTGCTTGATGGGTTCTCGAATTATGCAAAAAATTGTCTTTTGTTTAGGAGGCCCCTCCCTCCCTTCATGAGAGAGGGAGGGGTCTCAAACCATAATAGGAACCTTCCCCTGCCTCCAATACCTTCACCTGCCAAGTTTCACGCAAATCGGTTCAGTAGTTTCCGAGTCTATAGGGAACAGACAGACAGACAGACAGACAGACAGACAGAAATTCATTTTTATATATATAGATATATATATATATATATATATATATGTTAATTTTTTTTTTTTTCCAGATGACTATCTACATAAAATTTCTCCTTCTTTCCATTTCAATTCTTCAAACACTCTTTTATTTTTAACTTCCAAAAATGTTTTCTCTTTTCCTTTTTAATAAAAGTAATGTGTATATTCTTATACACTGTGTTTTATCCCAGTGAATCTTTTACTCTCTAACAAAACATTCTTCATCGGCTATTCTTTTTTTCTCCTTTTTTCCCAATGCATCTTTTATATATTTTTTTACTTCCACTTTTTATTCATGAGTTTGTTTTCTGAATGATTGTTTCAAATAACAGATGATCCGTATATTCAGCCTTTTTTATGCGGTCCTGCACTCGTGATTGTAACTCCGTTTTTTTTTTCTTTTTTGCTTTTGCCATTTTCGTTTGTTTCTCCCATGGTTCATTGTCATCTATATATTTGTCTTCAACTTGCAATAACTACGTTGTTATTTCAACTTGTTTATTTTTAATAAAGCTTTTCTTTTCAAGCGGTTTTTGCGTTATTCGCAAATATTTACTTGTTTGCTCATTCTTTGTAGATTCTTTTTATTTTCTGTTAAAGCTGTCATCTCAACATAAAGTACTACATATTACTGTTACAACTCTTTCCTGATTCTTTCATGTTTCTCTGTTATCTGAGTTTTGAACTTGCGATTATAATGTTGTTCTCCCAACTGTTTTCCTCTCAATAAAGCTGTTTTTTTTTAGACCCCTGGTCAATAACCTTTGTGACACTCACTATATACATGCACTCTTATCATTTATAGCTGTTCTTTCAACACGCTGTTTACTTTTCTTTGCGGTCTTCCCAACCCGCAATAAGTACTCACAACTTGCCATTTTCTTCACAGCTGTTTTTACAACTTGCCATTTTCCTTACAGCTGTTCTTTCAACACGCTGTTCATTTATCTTTGCGGTCCTCCCAACACGCAATAAGGCTGTCCTCTCAACTCGCCTTTTTCATTACAGCTGTCCTTTCAACACGCTGTTCATTTATCTTTGCGGTCCTCCCAACACGCATAAGGCTGTCCTCTCAACTCGCCTTTTCCTTCACAGCTGTCCTCTCAACACGCTGTTCATTTATCTTTGCGGTCCTCCCAACACGCAATAAGGCTGTCCTCTCAACTCGCCTTTTTCATTACAGCTGTCCTCTCAACACGCTGTTCATTTATCTTTGCGGTCCTCCCAACACGCATAAGGCTGTCCTCTCAACTCGCCTTTTCCTTCACAGCTGTCCTCTCAACACGCTGTTCATTTATCTTTGCGGTCCTCCCAACACGCAATAAGGCTGTCCTCTCAACTCGCCTTTTTCATTACAGCTGTCCTCTCAACATGCTGTTCATTTTTGATACTTTCTGTGTTTAACTTTTATTTAATCAGATGTATACTTACAATCTGTCAATTCAGCAACACTGGTCTGGAGTCACTCATCTGCAAAATTTCAATTGGTTCTCTATTTTTTTTACCCCCGGTGGGTGATCTCTGTATCAGGTTCTTTTGAAATACCTTTTACGCAATAAAGCAACAACAAACAAGGAATACGCACTTTATCCACTGAAATATGACACAACTAAAAAATTTACGTCCTATAACGGTCGCCAAATGTGCAACATGGCACCTCACAGAGATCACCCACCATGCACGAGACGGACACCACGGCTGATCTGGCAGGCTGTTGCGGCGTGACTGAGAGGGGTCCCTCAGCGTGCTCCTAGAGAATGTCTCGATATTCCCAAACATGAGTACGCGCCCCACACAAAAACCAAACAGTTTATTATTTACCCAGTGCAAAAAACGGGAAAAATGAGTAGTTAGATTACCTAACATTTCAAAACTTGTTTAAGAAAAGCAACACTGTTGGAAGATTTTCGAAAGCTATTTCGGTCAAAGTGGAAGAAAGGCAACGTGCCATTCGGGAATAATCCCGAAAAGAAGAAAATCATAATTCAGATTAATTTTCAAGTCCGTTGAGAAGAGAGCTTGAAAAAAATAAATAAATATGTTATGTTAAGCGAGTCAGAAGAGCAGCTTTATTTTGTTCACAATTTCAAGCGAGTTGAGAGGACAGCTTGAAATTGGGTGGCGAGTTGAGAGGATCGCCAGTGCATATTGACGAGAATTTCAAGTGAGTTGAGAGGACAGCTTGAAATTGGAAGGCGTGTTGAGAGGACAGCCTGAACATATTGACGTTAGTTTCAAGCGAGTTGAGAGGACAGCTTGAAACTGAAAGGCGAGTTGAGAGGACAGCCTGAGCGTTTTGGTAACAATTTCATGCGAGTTGAGAGGACAGCTTGAAATTGGATGGCGAGTTGAGAGGACCGCCAGTGCATATTGACGAGAATTTCAAGCGAGTTGAGAGGACAGCCTGAATAAATCGATCAAAATTTCAAGCGAGTTGAGAGGACAGCTGAGTTCGTGAGCTGTCCGATATAAGTGTGTGCATATGTTTTGTATACCGTACAGTTGAAAGATACCTGGACCGGAGGCACCAAAAACGGTATGGTAGGGGACGCCAACCTACTGTGGTGACACCTGCCATGGCGAAGATCATCAAGAAGCGCCTTAAGAGAAACCCTCGTCGTAGTGCCACTAAATTGGCAGAGGATCTCAACATATCGGATCGAAGTCTCCGTCGGATCCTGAAAGATAAACTTCAACCAAGTCCTAAAAGGTCCAAAAGGTTCAAGATCCGTTCCTCGACCGTTTGCGGCGAGTGGTTAAACTTAAGGGCGAACAAGTCGAACTTAACCAGTGCATTTTGAAAAAGTAATTTGTTTTCAACAGAAATTTAATGAATTTAAAATAAATAGTTGTTGTTTTGATCAATTTATATGTTTATTTCAATGTAGCACTTCACTTGCCCGACTTTGTATACTTTTGCTAATTACCTAGTTTGAATACCTTTGAAGGGGATCTCGAATTTATTTAAATCACTATTTTTTGTTAAATGATCAGTATGTTCTTTGATTGGTTAAACTCCAGCAAATCCAGCAATTTACTTAAATATATTCAGAGAGGCGCATTCGAGGTGTCAAACTAAACTTAGAAGGCAATTAGCGCATTTGAGTATGCAATAAACACCTAAATAACTAAGGCAATACGCACAACAGCAAGTTACTTAAAACTTCTGTATATTCAAAAGCATATTAAGAAAAAATGAAATTGTAAACTTTCAAAGGGTAGTTATGTATAACAAAAAAAATCTATAATTTCTTTGTAGAAGTCATGCAACTTTTTACTACATTTTTTGAATTTTTATTACTTAAATGTCTTGGTTTTTTAATGTATGTAAATCGATTCTCCTTACATCGCAGGATATGGTAACCCTAGCCTAAATAAATCTCATATTCCAATCGATTAAGCTCATAAGAAGGCACAATCCATACAGTGTGGCTAAAGTTCTGGAATCGATTACGAGCGAAGAGATTACGTGAATTATTGTTAATGCTCATTGAGTATATAAACTAGCTGAGCCCCGAGCAGACTTTTATGGCAAAATTATAGCAAATTTTGCTATCACGCCTTGAGAGCCTAACTTGCTCTCATTTTGCTTGACATAAGGTGGTACACAGCAAAAATGAGAGCAAAGATTTCCATACTTGGTTAGCAAAGTGATACCTAATTTTGCTAAAACTGAGACCCCAACTACACCTCATTTTTCGAGAGCTTGGAGAGCTCAATGATGCCAATATAAAGCATCACCAAAATTCTATTGAAAGCAAACTTTGGCATCAATATACTCTCATTTTTTTTTAGGAAAACCAAGTATCATTTTGGTCTTAGAAATAGCAAACTTTTACACCACTTTGCTAACTATGTTTGAAAATATCTGCTGAGTACTACCTTAGCAATGAGACTTTCAACGAGTGATTGCAAAATTCGCTATAATTTTGCCTTAAAAGAATGCTCAAGGGATTTGAAACGCCAAAGGGTGTGACCGATTTCTGAAATCGTCCGATTATCGAAACTGCATATAAATTTAGGCGTTAAAAACAATTGAGACGTTTTCTTAATAATTTGCAAACCGCAAACAAATCTTATACTAATTTGAAATTTCCTTCTCAGACAACTGTTCGAAAGTTTAAAAAATTGTATTTTTCAGTAGCTCAAATGTTGGAACCTGATTTTGTAATATAATGTCTTAAATTTTCAATGAACCTCTAAAGTTAAACAATCAGGCAGTCTTAAAATTAAGTTGAATTTCATAGAACTTTTTCTTTTTTCATTCGATTTTTATCAAGTTAAACTTGACATCTGTAGTCCTTCAGCATGAGAGATCCGTAATCGTGAATAGAGCTCCGAAGTAGACCAACGTACGCTGTATTGCTTCCTGTAGTCCTTTAAAATGATGTCTTCCATAACAATCGATCTTCTTGCCATCACTATTCTTAAGCTATTTCATCTTATAGATGACTTTACCAAATCCACCAAGTGAAGAATGGTACAGGAATGAGTTCGTCTGTAAAGTGGTAGAGAAAAACTACACATTATTATTATGAAAGAAAATCACAAGAACGCAATACATTTCTACAAAGGGGCAATATAACTTCTATTTCTGAAGCATATCTACAGCAATAATCGTTAAAAAAAATCCATTACACACACTGATAGATTTACAAAAAGGTATAAAAAAGCTCACCTATACTTTTTATTTTATTGTTCCAGCATATCCCAAAGAAAGGCGATCCGAGCCATGCTATAATTGGTTAGGTTTCTTCGATAGCTTTTCGTGTTCTTTTACCCCCCTTGGTCGACTGATTTCACCTGTCCAGGTTATGTGAAACATTACTCAGGAATTATTTGTAGGATAATGAAATCAGGCTTGTAGATCACTCCTTAAAGGTCCCTGCTTTTCTTCTAAATTGTATGTTGTATTCACTCTGAATATCCTTTCGGGCAAGGTGTACTTCTGTGGCAGGTTTGGAATTAAACTTCCAGTTCAAAGTTAGGCCAGCCTTGTGTCTGTCGATCGGTTCCGCTTCCTAGGTGTCCATTTTTGGAAGCTGAAATGATACCAGTTCAACTTTGGTTTTAAAGAGGTATATAAATAGTGTAGATTGATTAAATACTAAAAGCGTTTTCGAATGTATAATCCGAAACATTTGGCTGAACTTAAAGAAATGCTTAAGCATTTCTTTCTGTTATTTCAATTAAAACTTTTTTGGAATAGGAAAATTTACACTTCGTAAAAACGAAAAATCTTTAATTTCGGGTGTTAATCAGGTCATTCTACAGCCCACTGGACATTAAAAATTACTGGCGATGATTCCTCGAGGCAAAATTATTGTGCAAAACGCTTACTTTTTTGTCTTTAGGAACAACGCATCCGGTCATTAGAACCTAACACTTGAATTGTACCAATTATCGCGATAAATGGCGACTTAGTTTTGAAGGATTATATTTTTTCCATATCCAAATTTCTGATTAATATTATTTAAGTTGATGAACTGAATATGTACCTTAACTAAAGTCTGAAATGCACCTTACCTCAGTTATCCAGGTTGAAAGGACTATCATGCTTGTCCTGAAGGTCCGTCATTAAATTGACTGGATGTTCCGGAGCTCCGAATCTTATTTCCAGATCGGAATACAGTTGACCAGTCATTGACTTTAGAGGCGAAATGAACGTGCAATTGATTCATCGGTCGCGGTCCTTTGTTTCCTTCGACGCCGACACTTGGGAAACTGAAGCCAGAGACATTTGGTTAGGCAGCTCCTGCATCGTCTGGTTGGGGTTTTCAAATTTTCTGGAACATTAGCACCATTCGGAGTCAAACACTGTTTTGTCATGTTTTCCTGACACATACACCGCTTGGAGTCGTCTTGATTGTCTGAAAAGAAATTATTATGTTTTCATGGAATAAATGGAATTTCAATCGTTAGTTACCTTATCCAATGATTTTATCCGGTACGTTGTGGCTAGAACGTAAAAAAAACAGCTACTTTTTCCCGTTCACTAAAACGTTGGTAGAAAACATTTCCAAGGTTCCACCAAATCAAAACAATAATACAACACGGTTACAAAATTATACTCAACTACACAGTTACAAAATTAAATCAAACATTGAGTTTTATGTAGGATAAAAAGTTTATGTGTTTGATTAGTCTTGAATTTTCGCATAACTATATTTTTAATTGAACTTACGAGATATGAACATAAAATTATTCTGGATTTTAATTAACGAAGAGAACGTTGTTCTTTCTTTAGATAAAAGTCGCTTTAAAAATATTACGCTGCAGCTGGAGGGCTAGTGTTGACATACTTGAACTTGTACTATTTACACTTGAACTTAAACGCGTAGCTCAGAAAGCAAGCGTGCTGACATATATAATATGAAGGTACATTAAATACAAATTTTGTTTATGTTTTCTATATGACCTGCATTCCAGTGCTCGCTTCAGTTTCTTAAATTAAGGTGTCTACAGAGAAGAAGAAGAAGAAGAAGAAGAAACACTGAAACTATTTATTCATTTGTATGTAGTTTAAACTAGGTTTCATATTATTTCCATCAATCTGTTAGTGGTGTTCTGATAAATTCTTTTTTCTTGTGTTCTGTTTTATGTTAAAATCATCTGGCATCGCTGGCTCGGATATATTTGTGGTTGGACCAGTGAATCTGTATGTATGTCCAATGTATTTGTTTCATTGTTTGGGGAAGATAAACTTAAACCGGTTTTTTTTTTCAAAATAAACTAGACAAAACTCCAGCTAAGCGTCCTAAAAGTTTTCAATTGTTTATGATTTTAGCTGATTTTGTTAAATCTACATTCCTAACATATCGTTTCAATCTTGATCGTTTGATGTTATTCAATACTTAAATAAAGATTTGATTATTTGAATTTGAATTTAATTATTTGAAACTCTCGTTTGATTACTTTTTGTTCTCATTTTGTATTCGCTGTATGTCAAAATTAAGAAAAAAATATTGATACCTTAATGATGTCTAATTTGGCTATGACACAGAAATCACAAATAACTGACAGTAAATTTACCTATTCGTTGTTTCTTTTCGGTTCGATTTAAACTCAAACACCTTAATGAAAGTGTTTTTTTTTTGCAGAAGAATTGGTTGTGGGTGTTTTTCATTCGTTTAAATTTGACTATATTAGCTATTCTATCTATCTAACAGAAATTTTAAATAAGATGTTATAATTTCGTTAACATCGGTTTAACTTTTTCGCTAAAGAATAAAAAAAGAATAATTCATTTGCCAGATGAGGCTACAACTTTGATTTTATTTTCTTCAAAATTAAGTGTTCCTCAATTATGCTGAATTTTGCTGTTGGGTTAGTTGTACAGCAAATTATGGTATAATTTTGGTCTCAGTTTATTCATGAAAATATATGGATACCTTAATTATGCCTAGTTTTGCTATCATATAAAATTCTACAACAAATTGTGCTCATTGTTTGCTGTGTATACCTAAATGTGGTCTCAATTTGCTGTCAAATAAAATTATATAAAACCTTAATTATGCCTAATTTTGCTCTCGTACAAAATTCTACAGCAAAAAATGCTATCAGTTTGCTGTTGACACCTTATTATGATCTCAGTTTGCTATCAATTCGGGCATCAAAGTCTGCTCGGGGCAACAGCAAACTATTGATTGAGAAGGTTTTTAGCAAAGAAAATTACACTAGTTTACAGCATTTTTGAACTCAGTAAACTGAAGGTCATTTCCAATGTAAAATCGGGCGCTGAATCCGAAAATGAAATTCAAAAAAATCTCAGTAGAACCGTTTTTGAGTTATGCTCCAAATATGAAATTTCGAAAAAATTAAAAAAGTTCTTGTACTTAGATTGAAATATCTCGGACGACATAACAGTAATTTGAAATCTCTTTTTTGCATATTAAAGGTGAGTGAATTTTCTATCGATCATCTGAACACTGTTTTTGCGTTTGACCAACAGTATTGTTGATATTAGTGACTTTATGAGGAAGAAAATTATAAAAAACTAATTTTTTTTGAGAAAATTTTGTTTCAACTAAAGTTTTTGACTCGATGGTAGCATTTAAAAAATCTGATTTTCTTTTGCGCTTAAATGTCAATTTAAAACAAAGATTTCAAGTGGTTATCTATTAAAATCGGTTGAAAATTGAAGAAGTTATGGCTACTTTACCATAACTGTAATTTTTGAAGTTTTTCATAATTTAACGAACCGCAGAACACTTATCATAGTATAGGAAGAATGAAACATGATAAATCTCACTCGCACCAAGTCAAAATTATTTATTAGCTTATCAGAAGGTCTCATACCAAGTTTCAGGAAGATCTGACCATACGGAGGGGTTGCTTGAGTCTCAAACGTGAATAAAATTTTGAGGTATTTTGCCCGGAACGACCGAAAAATACTGGTTTTTCATCAATAACTTTTTTCATCACTAGCTGATTGTTTTTTATGGTTGATTTTCTTAAAGCCTAAAATGAGACAAATATTTCACCCGAAGACTGTAACTCGATTGGATTTGAAACAGAAAAGTTATTGCGGTTCAAAGGCCGCAAATTTTGTCCAACACGCAATGAGTACTTTTTACGCATTGCGTTTTATACGACAATTTTCGACCAAAATACAATCTTTGAACCGCAATAACTTTTCTGTTTCAAATCCAATCGAGTTACAGTCTTCGGGTGAAATATTTGTCTCATTTTAGGCTTTAAGAAAATCAACCATAAAAAACAATCAGCTAGTGATGAAAAAAGTTATTGATGAAAAACCAGTATTTTTCGTTCCTTCCGGGCAAAATACCTCAAAATTTGATTCACGTTGGAGACTCAAGCAACCCCTCCGTATGGTCAGATCTTCCTGAAACTTGGCATGTGACCTTTTGGTAAGCTAATAAATAATTTTGACTTGGAGCGAGTGAGATTTATCATGTTTCATTCTTCCTATACTATGATAAGAGTACTGCGGTTCGTTAAATTATGAAAAACTTCAAAAATTACAGTTATGGTAAAGTAGCCATAACTTCTTCAATTTTCAACCGATTTTAATAGATAACCACTTGAAATCTTTGTTATAAACTGACATTTAAGCGCAAAAGAAAATCAGATTTTTTAAATGCTACCATCGAGTCAAAAACTTTAGTTGAAACAAAATTTTCTCTAAAAAAATTAGTTTTTTATAATTTTCTTCCTCATAAAGTCACTAATATCAACAATACTGTTGGTCAAACGCAAAAACAGTGTTCAGATGATCGATAGAAAATTCACTCACCTTTAATATGCAAAAAAGAGATTTCAAATTACTGTTATGTCGTCCGAGATATTTCAATCTAAGTACAAGAACTTTTTAATTTTTTTCGAAATTTCATATTTGGAGCATAACTCAAAAACGGTTCTACTGAGATTTTTTTTGAATTTCATTTTCGGATTCAGCGCCCGATTTTACATTAAAAATGTTGGTCAGTTAATCGAGTTCACGGTTTTTTTAAAATTTTGTAAACTAGTGTTATCGGCATTTTGTCATAGAAATCGGTGATATTCCACCAAAACTAATTATCAGTTAAAAGAACCAGCAGGAATCGACCAGGATGAGATCTTTGCTCTTCATTGCGGCTCTACTCATCGTAGCAGGTATCAAAACTGCTGGTTTGAAAGTGTATCGGAATTAATCATTTCTGGTCAGAAGTTGTGGCCATTTCTCTGAGCTTTTGCGAATGCTTTTTGTGTTCTGTGCTTTATTTGTCAACTTTTTTCTAACAAAAGAAAAGGATCTCTGGAGCCATTTTAGATGTGATTTTTATTTCTTTATTGGCCATTGTCGCGCTTTCTATCCAAATCTTTCAAGTAGTACAATCTCTACACTTCCGAAATCCATTTGGCAGTATGTTTCTTATCAACCATTTTACAAGCAATTTTCATTCAAATTTTTGATAATATATTTTCTAACTTTCTCTACAGCTGGTACCGATGCCTTTAATATACGCGATTATGTGGGTATTGATCCGGATTTTTCGTGTGAACCTGGTTCAGATTTTATGAAGAACTGCAATTCCTGCAGATGCGACCCAGATGGAAAATCTGCTTCTTGTACCCTAATGGCATGCGGGTAGAGTGAAAGTATTTGAAAGCCAATTTGAGTCTCCTGGTAAAGAATTATTTTTGTTCTCAGAAGATGTGGCAGTGACAAAAAAAAATCGAATTGGTGCCAAAGATTAGGTTTCTTCTTAAGCTTAGTTTGTTTGAATGTACTTATGAAATTGAATATCAATGATGAGTATGTATCACAGTGCGGAAACTGTTGTATGAAGAAATCCATTTTCAATATCATTCAAACCAAAATCAAAAGAACCTGAACCAAAAATTGATTGAAATAAATTTATATTAAAAAAAACGAAAATGGCTATCTGATTTATTTTATCTTCGAATACATATATAAGAAAACTGACAAAAATGACAAAAATGACAAAAATGACAAAAATGACAAAAATGACAAAAATGACAAAAATGACAAAAATGACAAAAATGACAAAAATGACAAAAATGACAAAAATGACAAAAATGACAAAAATGACAAAAATGACAAAAATGACAAAAATGACAAAAATGACAAAAATGACAAAAATGACAAAAATGACAAAAATGACAAAAATGACAAAAATGACAAAAATGACAAAAATGACAAAAATGACAAAAATGACAAAAATGACAAAAATGACAAAAATGACAAAAATGACAAAAATGACAAAAATGACAAAAATGACAAAAATGACAAAAATGACAAAAATGACAAAAATGACAAAAATGACAAAAATGACAAAAATGACAAAAATGACAAAAATGACAAAAATGACAAAAATGACAAAAATGACAAAAATGACAAAAATGACAAAAATGACAAAAATGACAAAAATGACAAAAATGACAAAAATGACAAAAATGACAAAAATGACAAAATGACAAAAATGACAAAAATGACAAAAATGACAAAAATGACAAAAATGACAAAAATGACAAAAATGACAAAAATGACAAAAATGACAAAAATGACAAAAATGACAAAAATGACAAAAATGACAAAAATGACAAAAATGACAAAAATGACAAAAATGACAAAAATGACAAAAATGACAAAAATGACAAAAATGACAAAAATGACAAAAATGACAAAAATGACAAAAATGACAAAAATGACAAAAATGACAAAAATGACAAAAATGACAAAAATGACAAAAATGACAAAAATGACAAAAATGACAAAAATGACAAAAATGACAAAAATGACAAAAATGACAAAAATGACAAATTGACAAAATTGACAAAAATGACAAAAATGACAAAAATGACAAAAATGACAAAAATGACAAAAATGACAAAAATGACAAAAATGACAAAAATGACAAAAATGACAAAAATGACAAAAATGACAAAAATGACAAAAATGACAAAAATGACAAAAATGACAAAAATGACAAAAATGACAAAAATGACAAAAATGACAAAAATGACAAAAATGACAAAAATGACAAAAATGACAAAAATGACAAAAATGACAAAAATGACAAAAATGACAAAAATGACAAAAATGACAAAAATGACAAAAATGACAAAAATGACAAAAATGACAAAAATGACAAAAATGACAAAAATGACAAAAATGACAAAAATGACAAAAATGACAAAAATGACAAAAATGACAAAAATGACAAAAATGACAAAAATGACAAAAATGACTGAAATGACAAAAATTACAAAGATGACAAATACTTATTATGACATGATTTTTTAATAGCATTATTACGCCACACACATATTGATAATTGTTTGCAAAATATTCATGGAAATTTAACTTTATTTTTTATACCAAATTCAGGTTTCTTTCAAGCATTTTTTTGCTTGCATCTTTTATTTTATATGGAAATAACAAACTGTCTTCTTCTGAATTAATTCATCAATAATATGATAATAATTGATGATGATTGATTCCCGGGAAAGTGATTGCGTGAAACACTTTGATTGCTGATTAAATATTTAAACAAGTTGGAAAACAGGTATCTATTGATTAGTTAAAAGATTTTAGCACGATCAACAACTTCGGTCTGAGTTGAAAGTTTGTCGAAGGTCTTAATTGATTAAATCAACCAACTGAACCAGCAGTAATCAACCAGGATGAGAGTGCTACTTCTGACTGTGGCTCTTTTTTTCATAGCAGGTAGGATTATTTCGGTTTTAAAATTGTATCAAGTTTCGTTAAAAACGTCTTGTAACATGATTTTGAAGAATAGTCGATTGAAATCCATTTTTATTTATTTCTATAATCTTCTAGCCATTGCCAATGCCGAAGACCCCGAGTCTGCCGAGTATTTAGGATTTCATCCCGATTTTCGTTGCACACCCGGTTCCACTTTCAAGGACAAGTGCAATAACACCTGCTATTGCCATCGTTCTGGTACAACGGCTGCTTGTACTTATGTTGTTAGTTGCGATAAAAATCGTAAAACCGCATGGACCTCGAGGGCATAAATCATTTTTAATACATTTGTGTGATCTACTCACTGATGGCACAGGAGATATTCATATGTTCATTTTGGAGGCTAAATAAATTTCCTTTTAAAGTGTATTCCTCTTTTTCAGGAACATTTGAAACCCAAAGAAAATAAAAATTGACTTAAAATCATAGTTTGATATTTCGTAATCAGTAATTACCTATGTGGAAATCTTTGTTTGAAAGAAGTTCTTCAGTATATAGACCTGATCTCCAGTTGCGTCCCGAATTTTACACACAATCTGAATCTAATCTAAAAATGATTTCCTGTCTGTTTGTCTGTTCCCTATAGACTCAGAAACTACTGAAAAAATTTGCGTGAAACTTGGCTAATAGGGGTATTGGAGTCCGTGGAATGTTCCTATTATGGTTTGAGACCCCTTTCTCTCACAAGAAGAAGGCAGGGGCCTCTCAAAGGAAAGACAAATGCTTGCATAACTCGAGAACGATCAAGCCAGTGGTACCAAATTTAGGGTGGGAGGGTATTTGGGTACGAGAAATATTTCTGTTAAAAATCCCTTCTACTTTTCAATAGGGATATAGGAAGAGATCAGAAGAAACAACATTTCAGAACCAACATGGGAAAAAGGTATTAACACGTTCGTCGCCACGCTCATTTTGGTAATTTTTTTAGCCTGGCCCAAAGAAATTTTCAGAGAGAGAAAACAAAGAGGGAGAACTCCCATATTTGAAACGTGTGGCGACGTTGAGCGGTAAACTCAAGTAAGAGAGCGTCACACGCTTTTTGATGTGACGAGGCCCCCCAGGAAACACACCCGTCACCCGAATATGGGTGCCGTGGCGACGAACGTGTTAAAGACAAAATAAATAAAACCCGTCACATTTTACAGTTTCCGATTTCTCCATGATCAACTATCGAATACAAAATTGGTAAAAAACATGTTTCCACTGCAAATCCACTTCGATACGATAATTGGCTTTGGTCCTTACGAAACTACACACATTTTGAAACGGGGTTTGCTCATAATCCGTCACATACCAGACTTGATCATGACTAACTCTTTTATCCACACTTTGGAACCAATTCAGGGTGCCACATAGCAAAAATTTTAGTATTTAAACGGAATGAATCTCTACTGGATGCTGAGTGAAAGTTGACGTGAATAACCGGTACGTTCTAAAGTGATTAATCAGCAAACATATCTAATCACCAACTTCGCGGATCAACAGGAATCGTCCAGGATGAGATCATTGCTGCTAATTGCGACGGTCCTTATTGGAGCAGGTACGAAGGATTTATTTTTGAATATGCTAATTGCTTTCATTTCGCATGTTACGATCCCCTTTATTTTGGAGATTTTTCTCTCGGAACAGGCAACAAATTTCTGAATACTTCTCAATATGTAAACTTAGATGCACTTAATTATTCATTCGGGCTGCAGATTTTTTTTATTTCATTATTCGATGTATTGTTGACTATTCGAAATCTGTTAAAACTGGAGGTTGTTAACAAGTTTTAAATACATTAGGTTTCCCCTCCACTGAATGTTTTATTTTTTATCCAAATTCAAGAAAAAAATAGGACAAAATTTGTTTCAACTTATGAACTCGACATATCAATATAAAAATTCGGTTAATGCCAAGCTTCAGAATAAAATAGGTCAAATTTTTTCGTTACGACTTCATTGAGTAGAAACGGTGGTTTTTCCTTTAATTTGCACAGTCACATATTTCATAAACAGCTCAGTTTAATTTCATACATCATATACTAGATTTTGTTTCAACCAAAATATGTTATATTGTCAAATGTAGGCCTACATTTTTTAAAGAATTCTGTTGTTTTATGTGAAGTTTCATTAATGTTCTTTATATTTCTTTTTATAGCAGTAGCCGTTGAAAGCGAAGAAATGCCTAGATCATATATCGATCCTGCAGATCCAGCTTTTACTTGTGAACCTGGTGTCACGTTTAAGTACGAATGCAATACTTGTTTGTGTACTTCTTCTGGCAAAGGTGGTGGCTGTACCTTGATGTATTGTGGAGGTTGGGAGAATGGGAGACCTAAGCCAGACAACTTACAACTACATTAAGATTATCTCAGTGATACTTCATTCATGTATGAGAAACTGTATTTAATGATATTTTGTTGCATTACGTTTGGTTGATTTACACAAATTCTTATTTGATGACTTTGTTAGATCGTTACGCTTTTTCTTACTTCTCTTCCTTCCATGATAAAAAACAGAGTCACGGAAATATTTTTATATTCGCAACAAATCAACAAAGAAACAAATCCGTAACTTGGTTTTCAACAACAATTCTTTAAAGTCTTCTGGTATTGCATCAATTGAATCCCTGGATTTGAAAGATGTGTTTTGTACAATAAACTAGTTGATCCCGTACGAACGCCGTTTGTTTCAATTTAAGTGCATATAATATGTGGTGAATAGCTTGTATTTGAATGATAATTGCGAAGCATTTTCACGATGGTTTTTTCGGACGGAAAATATTGATCAATTAATATGGATGATCCCTTTGTTTGTTGCCTGAAACAAAATGTGAAATCAGAAATCATTTATCCGTCCCAAAAAAAAACTCCACCTTGAAAAACTGAATTTTCTTCTCGATTTAAATCAAAATCATTTTTTTTTATTGTTCACGGTTTCCGATAACTCAATATCACACAGACTGATTTCCTCATAATATACGCTTCAAACTATCCTTACTGTGACACTTTCGTCTGTACGTACGAGGGGAATCACCCAGCAATAGCGGGAAGTACCGTAAACCATCACTTTTACTCACAGAATGTAAGCGCGCCTAAATGCCGCGAGGGACTGTCAACTGACAGTTACTGCCAGCGTTGCCTTTAATCCGCGGTTGCGTCCGACCTCACACTTACTAATATAAAAGTCGAAACATGATTACACTTGCTTAAAAAGCTTGCAAGAAATATCAAATCGGTTAAAACATTCATTTCGTCCGTAATTCATTATCCTTGATGGTTCGTAATTGCGCAGAGCGCGGGATGGGACAGAAATGGTATCATTTGGGTCAGGCTGGTACTGTCGATGCTTCCAGATAAAATATCAAAGATGATCCCATTCTCAGGATTCCGCATCGATCGTCGTAAAGGAGAAGCCGTTGTGGTTCGTTCCAGGGTAAGTTCGGAATTGCATATCGCAGGAAACGTTTCTGGACAGATTCTAGCAGCTTTATACCGCCTATGGATGAAGGTGCCCAAATTTGGATATTATACTCGAAAAAGAACGGACAAGTGAACAGTAAAGTACTTTTAAAGTGGTGGTCTCACTGAATCCTTTTGTGTAGCTTACGATGAATCCTAGCACTGTTTTAGCTTTAGCCACGATCAAAGCAAGGTGATCTTTAAACGTGAGCGATTTGTTCAGAATCACACCAAGATCCATAATAGATTTAACCTTCTCAAGCACATAATCACCCACTAGGTAACTGTGCGGTATCTCTGTTCTTCTCCTGGTGAAAGTCAAGATTTTACATTTTCCTAGATGCATCTCCATTGCATACACTCGACACCAAATGATAAATTTATCGAGGTCTTGTTGAAGTGAAACACAGTCTTCATAATCTGTGATGGTGCGATACAACTTCAAATCGTCGGCATAGAATATTATTTCCGAATCGATCAGTACGCAAAGGTCGTTCATATAAAGATTAAATAGCAATGGGCTCAAGTGGCTACCTTGAGGAACTCCACAAGGAACGGCGAAAGTTGTGGACTTGATGTGACCCTGCCTGAGGAATGCGGTTCTGTCTTGAAAGTATGACTCTAGCCACCTGATCAGCCATTTGGGGAATCCGATAGTGTCGAGCTTATCGATGAGAAGTTTGTGCGGCAGCCGATCGAACGCTTTGGCGAAATCAACATAAATTGCGTCGACTTGTTTCTTATTGGATAGAGATCTACTAGTGAACGGAACATATTTATACTATCAAGTTAGTTCATGTTGATCTCTTTTAACGGAAACCATGTTGGCATTCTGCAATGATATGTGATGAAACTGAACTCATTTTATTGAAGATTGACAATTCAAATACCTTTGCCAAGCAGTTCAAAATTGATATGCCTCGATAGTTTTCAACCAGATGAATGTTAAAAGATTTGTGAATTTTTCAACAACAAGGCGCACTGGCACATATTGATTTAAGATTACTTTTAGGCGTGAGTAGAATGACTCGAGCGCTGAATTTGTATTATGTGTACCAAGGTGTGTATATAATGGAGGTGTAACGATATGAGAAACTCCCGATTCAGCCATTTTGATTTGGATACTATGGAGTTCGTGGAGTTTGTTTATTTATAGCAATAATAGTTAACAGGTTATAAAGACGACCCACTTAAAATTTCATACTTGATATTATTTGCTTCGTCCCTGAAAACTCCTGTGTAGCACTTTTTATTCCAATCCATTGTATCCATTGCATAATTGCATTGCATAACCTCAAAATACCAAAAACACCAAAAAGTCAATATAGACGACCTTATTTTCCAACCCCTCACACAAAATTTGTTGCTTGCAATCAATTACTCGTCCCTTAAAACCCCCGTGTCTATATTATGATCTCAATCGAATGCATTATAACGTCAACGACCTCTTTCGCCGACCTCTGACCAGAGATGCCAACTGTTTTTCAAGGGTGGATCAAAAAAAAATTACTGATTCGAACATTTCCTGTCATTATGAAACGAAAATTTTAAATTTTCTAAAAAATTCATGCCGAAATTCAAAAGTCAAATGACAAAAGTCGGGAAGTCTGGAAACCGAATAAAATGTATGACAAAAGTCCAAAAAGTCTGGAAGATCCAGACAAAATCTGGGAAGTTGACATCACTGCCTCAGACTTAAAATTTGAATCATTTGCTCATGCCTCAAATACTGGGTGTTGGAACTCCACTCGTGGACTGTATGTAGAGGGGCATTGGGAACGACCACTGGGTGCCCGCTCCCCTTGCGGGATTGGGCCGGACAGGGCAATCCCCTGTGGTTGCCCGACCAGTGGAAGCAGGTCATCGGGAGACGCTGCTTGGAATGCCAAGACTAATCGACAATTGCCACCAAGACTCGCTAAACTCTTTCGATGGCTCTTAAAAGAGCA
>NC_073692.1:416659061-416748392 GCF_029784155.1 Uranotaenia lowii
TATCCAGAACTAAGAAATTTAAAATCTACGAATTAACAGGCTTAAATCAGAAAAAAAAAACAAGTTAGAACTCATGTTGCATTTTTCTCGAGGGAGAACATTAAATTTAGGTTTAAAGTTCAACTTAAAAAAAAAAGCATGATTTGAGGTAGAAATTCTGTTAAAAATAATGGGGCGTTTTCAAGACTGTGAATCAATTTTTCATGATTTTTTAATTATGAAAACATAAATCATTACTGAACAGTTGATATTTAACAAAAAAAAAGCATCCAGTTTCTCAGTCTTCTCGTATAACGAGCTCAAAAATTTATTTCACTTCTCGATCCTTTAAATATCGACCGTAAACGAAGAATTATGACATGGAGCGAGGATGGCCGCGTAATTGAATCTACTGTTATGGCTTCCGAACTTCTAGGAAAGGACAAGGAAAAAAAAACAGACAATTGGCACCAACATAGAATTGCAAAACCCTTGTACCGGAACAGTTGCAAAAAATCAATAAATAAAAAGATACAAATCCAACTGCAGAAGGCAGCCCAAAGCAGCTCTACTGCCACCCCATAAACCGGAAGCAAAAGTTAATCGTTGCAGTATTGGACAACGTTTTTGAAGGTTTTACTTCTCCTATTTATCAATTGTGTGTTATAGGAAAATTTTGTTTTATTATCAATATTTTCGAAGAACTTTTTTGGGTTTCAATGCATAAAGGTGATCCTAAGCAGAAAAATTTAAATTGAAGGGAACAAAAATACATTTGTAAGTCACACTGTAACGTGATCTTCCTCTGCTATTTTCGCATATTAAACGAATTTTCTATCTATAAAAAAAATACAGAGGTTGGTTGAAGGAAAAACATTATGGCAAAAGAATGTGAATGGCAATTTCGCAGTGGACTTTTACTTCCGACAAATGTCTGTCTATACACACGTGTGTATAAGCTTCCAAGTTCATGTCGTCGGTACTTAAACTGTATCACACCCCGGTGACTCATGGTCAACTTTTTTTTTCTATTTCCTGTTTCCAATTTCTGCGTGCCTCCGTATTCAAGTTGCAAAAATATTCGTGCCCCCAAATTTCTGTGGGTCACTTTTTAGGGGAGAGGGGGATGAAAAACTTTCCTATGAAAGCGTAAGTATAAATAGGTATATACCTAGTATGGGCGATCCATTGTTGGACAAAAATCGATAGAAATTGCTTAAGGAAATGGTTGAATTGTTTCCTGTTTAAGTGGACGGCTGAATTTTTTGTTGCTATTTTTCTTTCTCACTTCCAGTTGCGAAAGTTGATTAGTGAATAAAGTGCTCGAAGAATATGTGCAGAAGGCAAATTTGAAGGAATTGTCGAGTGAAAAGTTTTGTACGGAACTTTGCACTTTACTCGCAAAAAACGGTAGGTGAGTTGTTTTGAACAGTTTTCTTCTTCCTTCTTTTATGCAAAGTGGAAACAATCTACCTCACTAAAAATACGTTTGGTCGAAAGTTTGAAATTCCAATTGCAAAACTAATTTACCGGTAGTGTTTTACCTGTTGAGCTTTAACCTTTAGCACTTGTTACTCATCAATTAATTCAAGGTCCGTGAATAATTTGAATTCAAACTCACAGGTGTGAAGAGTTTTGCTCTACTGAAGGTGATGAAAGCAAAGACAATATAGGATGGAATGTTCTACGTATTTAGCAGTGATTGAAATCCTCACCAATTTTCTCATCAGAGGCATTCAAAATACACACTTTGAGGCCTCGCATAGCTATACAGGAGACGATACATATACATTCATTCAAACCTCCCCCCATGAGGAGGATCTGCTCTGAGAGACACTATCCGATTGCTGCCCCGAACGAACTCTCTCAACGTTCGGTTGCTACATGATGCATGAAGAAGACGAGGCACACATACTCATTTACGTTGTTGAATTTGAATAACTCGAGCCGACCGCAAAGGTTGAGGCAACAACAAAAACAACCGAACTTATTGCGTTGCACGGCCCGCAACGTATGGTGAAAGAGGGGGGAAGAAAAAGAAATGAAAAAACTAGCTGCCTGCGTGCGGTTGCTGTGCAATAATAGCAATAGCAGAAAAACCTCACGCATTCGATCCAGGCACAAACGAGGAGACTCGGGTTTGCTCTGCCTTTTGAATTCGGTTCCCTCAAGGTTGTGACAGGAGATGAGTGAGAGCCATTCGTTTGGTTTTTTGGATTCGCTGCCTCGAATGTATATTGCTTCATGAAGGCGGCCATGTTGAGAGCGTATACATCATCGGTTTTGTCGTTTTCGCTGCCTCAAAGCAACCTTTGCTTCCGAGTAAAGCGTTGAGCGAGAGATGGTTGATCAACTCATGCTCAGCAAAATTCAATCACTGGTATTTAGTCAGAATTGTAAAGCATTCTCTGACATGGAAAAGATGCGTTCTTAGAGAACGAGTCAGCCATCAATACCTAAAATTTCCATATTCTTATTTTCATCGTATGGGTTCGATTCCCATCTTGGTACTGGGTATTAAATGTTAATCTTAAGTTGTCCACGTAATTTATTCAGTCTGTAAAGCCTAAATCGGCTGAGACGCTGTATGTCTTTTTAAAAGAGGCATCCTAATGAAATTAACGCAAAACAACAATCAACTAAAAAAAAATAGAAAAAATCTCTTAAAGGGGCGATTCATGTCGAAATTTGCTCACGATTTAATCTACACGAACAATATATCATAATGAAATTTCACGGTTTTTATATTAAAACATTGACTACACTGATTTGATTCATAAAAAAAATCCTTTAATTTCAGGCTGTCGACATTACAATCAACTGATGATCATGAAAATTTGACTTTAAAATATGTAAAAGTAGCATATTTTCCAATCTGTTTAGAACGTTCGAGCACTCATAATCGACCGATTATAATCGTGTTTTCCGAAGAATTTGAAAAATAAACAAAAAGAAAATTCAAATAACTATTTCTCAGAAGTCAAAATGACTCGCGGTCTTCAGGAAAGTTTTTCATTGAGTTAAACTCTTTATTTTCAAAATATTGGTAATGTTAGATAGCTTTGCCAAACAAATGCACAAATTTTTTAAATAAATTTTTACCTATTTTCAAAAGGTATCTCGAAAACAAGAGCTGGTAAACTAAATGAATGTTTGGAATCAGCACCCCAAAATGAGTCAATTTTTGAAAGAAAAATGTTTTTTTTTGTTTCAATCATCCTTTTTTAAAACGCTGTGTAGTCATTTTGGCTATCAAGCACATGAAATCCTGGTAGAATAATAAAAATGACGGTTCTGCCAAAAAGAATATTCGTTGAATGAATTTTAAGATGTTAGGTTGTGCGAAACTAAAACTAATAAAGTGGGTATTTTCTTCTAAATTATTGTGTGTCTGCAATGAAAGTAGATCCGCTTTAAATTTGCTCTTCCACCGGTGGGGAATGCGTGTTCAAGCCGATTCTAAAATTTTAAATTTTGCTAAAACTGCCATACGTTAAACCAATATTTACAACAGTACCACAGTATGTGCATTTTCATTAGTGGAATGCGATATTTCAATAAATCTATAAAAATCTAAATAATTTTTATTCTTTTTCCAGTACAACTTCTAACAATTCTAACAATATTTGAATATTTGAAATTCTTGAAGAATATCTAAAAATTTATTCTAGTTGTTCTTTTAGAGATCTCTAAAGGAAAAAAAAACACAGTATAATAAAATTTGAATTCATCAAAAATGTTAACTTTTTTGTTTACATTTTTTTCTTATAACAAAACGTGAAAGATATTTCTGGCATCTTTATCGACCATTGTTTGAAAATGTTTAAGCTCAAGCATAATTGACTCAAATTTCGAATATTCAACTTATTCTTAGTCGCGAGAATTCAAGGATATTTTATTAAAATATGACTGATATATCAAAACTAACAAAAACACATACTTTGTCAAAAATAAAAAATTATCAAAGAGTACCAAATTAACAAAACTGTGAAAATTTAATAAATCGAAAAAAATAACAAGTTTGATGAAATTGACTTTATTGATAATAGAAAAAATTGAAAAGGTTGAACAACCGGTAAAAAAGACAAATTTGAAATCATGAAAATATTAACAAAAAAACAAAAAATGACAAAAATGACAAAAATGACAAAAATGACAAAAATGACAAAAATGACAAAAATGACAAAAATGACAAAAATGACAAAAATGACAAAAATGACAAAAATGACAAAAATGACAAAAATGACAAAAATGACAAAAATGACAAAAATGACAAAAATGACAAAAATGACAAAAATGACAAAAATGACAAAAATGACAAAAATGACAAAAATGACAAAAATGACAAAAATGACAAAAATGACAAAAATGACAAAAATGACAAAAATGACAAAAATGACAAAAATGACAAAAATGACAAAAATGACAAAAATGACAAAAATGACAAAAATGACAAAAATGACAAAAATGACAAAAATGACAAAAATGACAAAAATGACAAAAATGACAAAAATGACAAAAATGACAAAAATGACAAAAATGACAAAAATGACAAAAATGACAAAAATGACAAAAATGACAAAAATGACAAAAATGACAAAAATGACAAAAATGACAAAAATGACAAAAATGACAAAAATGACAAAAATGACAAAAATGACAAAAATGACAAAAATGACAAAAATGACAAAAATGACAAAAATGACAAAAATGACAAAAATGACAAAAATGACAAAAATGACAAAAATGACAAAAATGACAAAAATGACAAAAATGACAAAAATGACAAAAATGACAAAAATGACAAAAATGACAAAAATGACAAAAATGACAAAAATGACAAAAATGACAAAAATGACAAAAATGACAAAAATGACAAAAATGACAAAAATGACAAAAATGACAAAAATGACAAAAATGACAAAAATGACAAAAATGACAAAAATGACAAAAATGACAAAAATGACAAAAATGACAAAAATGACAAAAATGACAAAAATGACAAAAATGACAAAAATGACAAAAATGACAAAAATGACAAAAATGACAAAAATGACAAAAATGACAAAAATGACAAAAATGACAAAAATGACAAAAATGACAAAAATGACAAAAATGACAAAAATGACAAAAATGACAAAAATGACAAAAATGACAAAAATGACAAAAATGACAAAAATGACAAAAATGACAAAAATGACAAAAATGACAAAAATGACAAAAATGACAAAAATGACAAAAATGACAAAAATGACAAAAATGACAAAAATGACAAAAATGACAAAAATGACAAAAATGACAAAAATGACAAAAATGACAAAAATGACAAAAATGACAAAAATGACAAAAATGACAAAAATGACAAAAATGACAAAAATGACAAAAATGACAAAAATGACAAAAATGACAAAAATGACAAAAATGACAAAAATGACAAAAATGACAAAAATGACAAAAATGACAAAAATGACAAAAATGACAAAAATGACAAAAATGACAAAAATGACAAAAATGACAAAAATGACAAAAATGACAAAAATGACAAAAATGACAAAAATGACAAAAATGACAAAAATGACAAAAATGACAAAAATGACAAAAATGACAAAAATGACAAAAATGACAAAAATGACAAAAATGACAAAAATGACAAAAATGACAAAAATGACAAAAATGACAAAAATGACAAAAATGACAAAAATGACAAAAATGACAAAAATGACAAAAATGACAAAAATGACAAAAATGACAAAAATGACAAAAATGACAAAAATGACAAAAATGACAAAAATGACAAAAATGACAAAAATGACAAAAATGACAAAAATGACAAAAATGACAAAAATGACAAAAATGACAAAAATGACAAAAATGACAAAAATGACAAAAATGACAAAAATGACAAAAATGACAAAAATGACAAAAATGACAAAAATGACAAAAATGACAAAAATGACAAAAATGAAAAAAATGACAAAAATGACAAAAATGACAAAAATGACAAAAATGACAAAAATGACAAAAATGACAAAAATAACAAAAATGACAAAAATGACAAAAATGACAAAAATGACAAAAATTTTCAAAATGACAAATAGTGCTCAATGTTATCAATTTTATCAATAAAATCGATTTTATAAATTTCATCAATTTTATCAATTTTAATAAATTTAATACATTTCATCCATCAATTTTATCAATTTTATCAATTTTATCAATTTTATCAATTTTATCAATTTTATCAATTTTATCAATTTTATCAATTTTATCAATTTTATCAATTTTATCAATTTTATCAATTTTATCAATTTTATCAATTTTATCAATTTTATCAATTTTATCAATTTTATCAGTTTTTTCAATTTTATCACTTTTATCAATTTTATCAATTTTATCAATTTTATCAATTTTATCAATTTTATCAATTTTATCAATTTTATCATTTTTATCAATTTTATCAATTTTATCAATTTTATCAATTTTATCAGTTTTATCAATTTTATCACTTTTATCAATTTTATCAATTTTATCAATTTTATCAATTTTATCAATTTTAACAATTTTATCAATTTTATCAATTTTATCAATTTTATCAATTTTATCAATTTTATCAATTTTATCAATTTTATCAATTTTATCAATTTTATCAATTTTATCAATTTTATCAATTTTATCAATTTTATCAATTTTATCAATTTTATCAATTTTATCAATTTTATCAATTTTATCAATTTTATCAATTTTATCAATTTTATCAATTTTATCAATTTTATCAATTTTATCAATTTTATCAATTTTATCAATTTTATCAATTTTATCAATTTTATCAATTTTATCAATTTTATCAATTTTATCAATTTTATCAATTTTATCAATTTTATCAATTTTATCAATTTTATCAATTTTATCAATTTTATCAATTTTATCAATTTTATCAATTTCATCAATTTTATCAATTTTATCAATTTTATCAATTTTATCAATTTTATCAATTTTATCAATTTTATCAATTTTATCAATTTTATCAATTTTATCAATTTTATCAATTTTATCAATTTTATCAATTTTATCAATTTTATCAATTTTATCAATTTTATCAATTTTATCAATTTTATCAATTTTATCAATTTTATCAATTTTATCAATTTTATCAATTTTATCAATTTTATCAATTTTATCAATTTTATCAATTTTATCAATTTTATCAATTTTATCAATTTTATCAATTTTATCAATTTTATCAATTTTATCAATTTTATCAATTTTATCAATTTTATCAATTTTATCAATTTTATCAATTTTATCAATTTTATCAATTTTATCAATTTTATCAATTTTATCAATTTTATCAATTTTATCAATTTTATCAATTTCATCAATTTTATCAATTTTATCAATTTTATCAATTTTATCAATTTTATCAATTTTATCAATTTTATCAATTTTATCAATTTTATCAATTTTATCAATTTTATCAATTTTATCAATTTTATCAATTTTATCAATTTTATCAATTTTATCAATTTTATCAATTTTGCGACTCTTTGTGCCTCGCCCAATGAGCTGCAAAAAGTGCATTAAAATGGGACACACGGAGACCCATTGCTGCAACAAGGTACGCTGCGCTCGTTGCGGGGAGAATCATGAGGAAGGAGCGTGCTCAGCAATAGAACAGAAATGTGTCTATTGCGGGGGCTCACCTCATGATATCTCCCTATGCGAGGCATTTAAGAGTCGCTGGGATAAAGAGAGGCGCTCTTTGAAAGAACGATCTAGTCGTTCTTACGCCGCCATTTTGAAGAGCGCTTCTCCCCCGGCCCAAACTCAATCTAAAAATATTTTTTCTGCACTGCCAGTTGACGTTGTGGACTTAGATTCGGCAGATGAAGGGGTTCCATTCATTTTGTCAGGTAACTCTAGGAAGCGCACCAAGGTGTCTTCTGCAAAAATCCGGAGAAAAATACCACCTCCAGTTCCCCCTGCATTCAGTTTTTGCATCGTTCAATGTTTCAGATTCTGTCAGAAGCATTGTAACTTCTTTGTTACCCATTGTAAAGACATTTTTCCAGCAGTTGATGCAAACTTGGCCCCTTCTTTCAGTGTTTATTTCTCTCGATGGCTAATTTAACAAGAGAGGTCAGAAATATCACTGTATTGCAGTGGAATTGTCGAAGTCTTATTCCTAAAATGGATGCGTTCAATTATTTACTTCACAAAATTAATTGCGATATTTTTGCGTTGTCCGAGACATGGCTTTCTTCTCAATCTAACATCTCATTCCACGATTTTAATATTATCCGTCTGGATCGTGACGATTCTTATGGAGGGGTGCTTTTGGGGATCAATAAGCGTCACTCCTTTTATAGAATTCACCTTCCATTATCAGGAGGAATTGAAGTTGTTGCATGTCATACAACTATAAGAGGAAAGGACTTATGTGTTGTCATTTTGTACTGGCCTCATAGAGTTGCAGTGGATCGAAGTCACCTAGAGGACCTGTGCTCAGTGCTCCCTGAGCCAAGGTTGATCCTGGGTGACTTCAATTCTCATGGAACTGTCTGGGGAGAACAAATTGACGATAGTCGTTCTACTCTTATCTATGAAATTTGCGACAGTTTCAACTTAACAGTTTTGAACACGGGTGACAAAACACGGGTACCTAAACCTCCTGCAAGACCAAGTGCAATTGACCTCTCACTCTGCTCAACTTCACTATCATTGGATTGCCAGTGGAAGGTAATCTCTGATCCCAATGGTAGTGATCACTTGCCTATCGAAATTACAATCACCAATGGGGTCGACTCTTCTAATACCATAAATATGACATATGACCTTACAAGACACATCGATTGGAAGAAATATGCAGATACGATCACTACTGCCCTACAATCTGTAAATGGCTTATCACCCACGGAGGAATATAACTTCCTTGCTCGCTTGATTCATGAAAGTGCGATTCAATCTCAAACGAAACCCATCCCAGACCCATCGGTTCGTCGAATACCTCCCAATGCATGGTGGGACAGCCAATGTTCCAAATTGCATGCCGAAAAGTCGAAAGCATTTAAAACCTTCCGAAAGCATGGCACACTTGACAACTTCCGATTGTATACTTCCCTTGAAAATCAATTCAAAAAGTTGATAAAAGGAAAAAAACAAGCGTATTGGCGGAATTTTGTGGGAGGTTTGTCACGTGAAACGTCCTTAAGTACATTGCGGAAAGTGGCCCGACGCATGCGTAATCGTACTTCAACTAATGAAAGCGAGGAGTATAGCCATAGTTGGATCTTCAACTTTGCACGAAAAGTTTGTCCTGATTCAACACCTGTGCAAAAGATAGTTCGCAATGTGCCACCAGGTAGGAGTGAACTGGATTCTAATTTTTCGATGGTTGAATTCTCACTTGCCCTCCTCTCTTGCAACAACTCAGCTCCGGGAGTGGATCAAATTAAATTTAACTTGTTGAAAAATCTTCCGGATGCCGCAAAATTTCGCTTGTTAAATTTATTTAATCAACTCTTGGAGCATAACAATGTTCCCGAAGATTGGATACAAGTGAGAGTTATAGCTATCCAAAAGCCCGGGAAACCTGCATCCGATTTTAATTCCTATCGTCCTATAGCGATGTTGTCTTGTATACGGAAGTTAATGGAGAAAATGATTTTGTTTCGTTTGGATAAGTGGGTAGAAATAAATGGCCTCCTTTCAAATACTCAGTTTGGGTTTCGAAGGGGCAAAGGGACAAACGATTGTCTTGCTTTGCTGTCTTCAGAGATACAAATGGCGTACGCAAAACGTGAGCAAATGGCTTCAGTGTTTCTAGACATAAAGGGAGCTTTTGATGCAGTCTCAATAGAGGTGTTGTCAGACAAGTTGCACTCTCGGGGTCTGCCACCACTATTGAACAACATCTTATACAGCTTGCTTTGTGAGAAGCATTTGAACTTTGCTCACGGTGATATTGCAGTTAGAAGAACCTCTTACATGGGCCTCCCGCAGGGTTCATGTTTAAGTCCACTTTTATACAACTTTTACGTAAGTGACATCGACAGTTGTCTCTCTGAAGGCTGCACTCTAAGACAACTTGCAGATGACGGCGTGGTGTCAGTCACAGGATCTTCTGAGTCTCATCTGCACAGACCTTTACAAGATACTTTAGACAGATTGTCTTCCTGGGCTTTGGGGCTTGGGATTGAGTTTTCCCCTCAGAAAACGGAGATGGTTGTTTTCTCTAAGAAACATAGACCTGCTCAACCTAAGCTTCAACTCCTAGGCAGGACGATCACTCAATCGAGATGTTTTAAGTATCTTGGGGTTTGGTTTGATTCCAAGTGCACCTGGAGAGCTCATATTGAGTATCTGAAAGGAAAATGCCAGCAAAGAATCAATTTTCTCCGTTCCATTACCGGCACCTGGTGGGGAGCCCACCCAGAAGATCTTATAAAACTCTATAGAACAACTATTCTTTCAGTAATGGAGTATGGCAGTTTTTGTTTCCAATCAGCTGCCAAAACACATCTAATTAAACTCGAACGTATTCAATATCGATGTCTTCGAATAGCTTTGGGTTGTATGCCTTCAACGCATACTTTGAGTCTCGAGGTTTTGGCAGGCGTACTTCCTCTCAGAGATAGGTTTTATTCACTATCTCTTCGGTTCCTCATCAGGTGTGATGTCATGAACCCATTGGTGATTGCTAATTTTGAAAAGCTACTAGAGCAAAATCTTCAAACTAAATATATGACTATATATCATGAATTCATGTCTATGCAGGTTGATCCTTCATCGTTCTCTCCCATTCGTGTTTTTCATCCTGATTACGACACTTCCTCTGTCCAGTTTGATTTGTCCATGCAGCATGAAATCCGTGGGATTCCGGAACAACATCGTTCCCTTATTGTTCCTAGGTTCTTTGATGCAAAATATGGACACGTCAATGCTGATAAAATGTACTTTACTGATGGTTCCCTTATAGACGGATGTACCGGGTTTGGAGTGTTTAACCAAGTTACAAGTGCATCTTACAGTCTTCAATCTCCATGCTCAGTGTACGTTGCTGAATTAGCAGCTATACATTGGGCTCTGGAAAGTATAACCGCACGACCCGTTGAACACTACTATATTGTTTCGGATAGTCTCAGCTCGGTTGAGGCTATTCGTTCAATAAGATTCGGTAAGCACTCGCCGTACTTTCTTGAGAAGATACGGGCAACGTTGAGTGCTTTATCTAAACGCTGCTTTTGTATCACCTTTGTTTGGGTGCCATCACATTGCTCAATAGTGGGTAATGAGAGGGCAGACTCACTTGCAAAGGTGGGCGCGACTGATGGCGACATTTATCAGCGTCAAATCGCCTTCAGTGAATTTTACTTTTTGGTCCGAAGAAATTCTCTTATCAACTGGCAGCGCAAATGGAACGAGGATGAGATGGGTCGGTGGCTTCATTCGATTATTCCAAGGGTAAGCCTTAAACCCTGGTTCAATAGATTGAACCTGAGTCGGGATTTTATTAAAACATTTTCCCGTCTCATGTCCAATCATTGTTCCTTAGACGCGTTACTCTTTCGTGTGAATCTCGCTAGCAGCAATTTATGTCGTTGTGGTCAAGGTTACCATGACATTGAGCATATTGTTTGGTCGTGTGAGGACCATCTTATCGCCAGAGCGAATTTCATAGACTCCCTTCGGGCCCGAGGTAAACCACCTAACGTTCCAGTAAGGGATGTGTTGGCTGCGGTAGACCTAGATTACATGTTCGAAATATACCTTTATCTCAAATCTATCAATCTTAACGTTTAAACATCTTTTTCCTCTTCTCCTTCTTATTCTATCCAATAATGAATCGTAAACACAAAAACTTGACTCCAAATCGAAAATCTGAGCCGTTTCAAGTGGATAACATTGTGACAAAAAAAAACCTTGTAAAGTGCTAGATATAAGCAATTTTTGTATTATAAAAACGGAACCTCGGCTCCGTAGAACTAAAAAGTATGAGCCGTTTCAAATAAACGAATTTATAAAAAAAAAAAAAATTATCAATTTTATCAATTTTATCAATTTTATCAATTTTATCAATTTTATCAATTTTATCAATTTTATCAATTTTATCAATTTTATCAATTTTATCAATTTTATCAATTTCATCAATTTTATCAATTTTATCAATTTTACCAATTTTATCAATTTTATCAATTTTATCAATTTTATCAATTTTATCAATTTTATCAATTTTGTCAATTTTATCAATTTTATCAATTTTATCAATTTTATCAATTTTATCAATTTTATCAATTTTATCAAATTTATCAATTTTATCAATTTTATCAATTTTATCAATTTTATCAATTTTATCAATTTTATCAATTTTATCAATTTTATCAATTTTATCAATTTTATCAATTTTATCAATTTTGTAATTTTGGATTTTTTTTTCAACATTATGCCAAAATTGGCAAAATTAAGAAATCTGGAAACAAATTAAAAACGTGGTTCAATTCAGAAAAAAAAAATTCCAATTGGATTCAATGAACATATTGACAAAATAGACGAAATTGACAAAACATTGTTTTACAATTAAATTTGTTAGACGATGGAATTGTTGAACCGTTTGGGTATTGGATTTGCATTAGAATAAGTGAGATGCACACATTATTTCACCCAATAATATTCTCTATACCCTTGTTTCCTTCACTTCAGAGGTTACTGAAAGCAAACGTTGGAAAATTTGAAACACATGCATGGGTATCTTTTTTTAATAGTTTTTTTTTATATTAAAAATTTGGTTTATTTTGAGATGACCAAATGCTGAGACTCCATGTTCTCTACATTGAGATTATTCTTATAAAAAGATTTAATAGGAACGGGATCAAACATGATATTTTAGGATTCAGCTATTCAAAAACCGTCAAGTAAATCCAAATGAATAAATTAATAAAAAAAAACATTTATAAATACTTTTATCAAAAAAAAATTCAAATTTTTATTTTTCAAATCAACTGTTCAAATTCAATCTGATGATGGTTTTGCTTCGTTTTCGTCAGATTTTCACAAAAGCAATTCCAGTCAAAACATTTTTTAGTAGCACAAAAATAATCAATATCAAACTTTGTTTATTTCGAAGCAGCTGAATCCACAAAATTTCTCTCAGTTTTTTTTAAAGAGAAGAATTGGGCCAAAAAGTAGCGGAAATTGAGAGCAGAGCAGCCACCCAAAATAAATAACATGATAAGACGGCTGCATAAAGTAGAAATATTTTATACAAAACACGATATTTTTTTCCACTTTTTTCATGAATTCATCATAGAAAGTAATTCGATCAAACGAATAGTGTTTTAGATACACGCATTCGTAAATGTGCCATTTCTAAACGAACTCAGCTTAACATACTAAGGTCGCAATGGATGTATGGGAAAAAATTCATGACCGAATTTTGAAAACCGACCATAAACATTTTGTAGATAGGTATTTATATCTTTATATCTTTTTATATCTAGTTTCGGTTTTTATATCTTCAAAAATCACCAAAGCGGTCCCCTATCGGAAATCAGAAGAATCAAAATTTTAATTTTGATGTTAAATAACTTAAATATTTTTAAAATTTCGAGATCTGGTACAATCTCGGAAAAAAATGTCAAAAATCGACTTAAAGATTTCAAAAATCATCAAAAGGGGGAACAAAGTAAAATAGGAAAATCGAAATTTTAGTTTTAATGCCAAACGACTTAGAAATCCATAAAACTTCGAAATCTGGTGTTACCTCGAAAAAAAAAAACATGTTTAGACCAAATTTCGGCTTTTCGTTGTCCGAAAAACGGCTGAGTCACAAAAAGTCGATTTTTGGTCAAAATAGTGTTTTCAAGATAACTTCAGATCTCAACGTTTCATGCATTCCAAGTCATTTGGCATCAAAATTTAAATTTCTTTTTTCCGAATTTCCCTTGGGTCCCCCCTATAGGGGCCGTTCAGATACCACGTGGACAGAAAAATGAGATTTTTGACCCCCTCCACTCCCTCCGTGGACAAGCGTGGACATTTGGCAAACCCTTACCCCCCTCCCCGGATGTCCACGTGGACAGATTTGAAATTGTTTTTTTTTCATAATCTAATTTGACAGTTAGAAAACACCACTTTTTGCCTATTTGTTATTGAAATAGCTGATTTTGAAAAAAAAAATAGAAAAAGCATTTCCTGAAATAAAATAATTTAAAAAAATATTAACTTCTAAATAATAATATTTATCCCTTGCTTTCAAGTGGCTACTAATTGTTTAAACTTAAACTGAAAGGTTTCGCAATTTTAAAATTGTGATTGAAACATCTTAATATTTATTCACCTTTAGAAAATATTTTGAACGTAATTATGTCAACGTAGACATTACCCAAACCCCTACCCCCCTCTCCGTGGACAAGCTTGGACATTTCAATACCCCCCCTCCCCCCTAAGTTGTCCACGTGGTATCTGAACGGCCCCATATTGATTTTTAAAGTTTTAAAGTCGATTTTTGACAAAATAAATTTTAACAGCAGATTTCGACTTTTTATGTATTTTCAAGTCATTTGGCCGTAAATGATATTCGAGGGTCGAAAACCGAAACTTTGAGCGCTTTGAGGCACCCCTAAATCAAGTCCGATAGAGCTGAAATTTTGTACATGTATACATGTTTTGGGGGGCCAATCTACAAAATGTATATGGTCAGTTTTCAAAATTCGACATGATCCGTTTGACTGCCACCCAATTACATACTGACAAAATCGGTCGTTTTTTTCAGTATTTAGCTTACCTGTTTAAAGCGCTTGATAATCAATTCGTTGATAAAAAAAGTTTTTAAAGTAGCAAATCTCCACCATTATAATAGCGAAAAATGGAACCAAAAGATCCACCCAAACAGCGATTTGTTATCAAGTTCGAAGGATTTCACAATTTACGCCACCAAATTCTCCCGCGAGCTAAGCTACAGCTTCGATTCACCGAGAACGACTTTATGGGACAATTTCAATCTCTAACAAAGCGGTTTATCCGCTCCTCTCAAGTAGGAAGGTTGAGTTGCGGGCTGGATGTGGAAATTTGCATTGACAAAAAAGTTTAAGGCGAGCAACCCGGAAAAAAAATGTCTGTGAAGAGAATGGTGACAACGTGCTGCGAAATACGGAAATCCTTGCACCGAAACACAACCCTTCTCGTCTCGGTTGAAAAAAAAAAAGAATTTTCTCTTGTTGGGATCCATCGGGAAGGTTCAGAACCAAACCACACCACACAAGCCGTACCAGGAAAGAGGTTCGTTTCCGTTGAACGTTGGAACGCCAGGGCAAAAAATGGAAATCACATAAAGCGATAAAAAGGAGAACTTTGAACCTCCCGGGTTAGTTGGTCGGGAGATTTTGGCTTTTTGCTGGGGCCTATTTATGTGGAGTCTTTTGGAAAGTTAATTTTTATACGGAAGAACTCGGTAAGTTTTATCGAATCCTCTCAAATTTCTTCAAACTTAAATTATCTGTTGAAACGATTGAAAAGTGCTCAAGAATGGTTTTGAAAATTTTACATCGCCGTGATTGGAATGACTTTAGCGAACACTTGTAAAAAGTCAGATTACAGAGCTTCACATCGCGTTCTACAAGCTCGAATATGCAAGGAGCACGACGAAAGGAGAACCAGAAAAAAAATACTCGTAGACATTTTGGCAACATCCTGTAAATTAGACAGCCCAGGGAAATATATTTCATCGTGGGCACGCTTCCACGGTCTTCCGAAAACCATGTACAAACACAGTCCTGTTTATAGTCATTCATAGATACACCCTGCTCTGCCCAGCTCGGAGTACCGGAATTTTCCTACCAGGATTTAGTACCTAGGCCACGTGGAGAATGAGCAAAAACAAGATATCTCGACACTAGATTTAACGACATCTGGCTAACTTCTAGTGGTGGTTTGGAAGCTCTTCCTTTGGCTGATGTTCCTCCATCGCTAGGAATCCCCGTTGTTGGGATAGTCCTCTTCGATGTTGTTGTCGTTTTTGTTGTAAGTTTTTTTTTTTTTTGGCGACCAACAACCAATCTTGTCGTATCTATAATCGCCGCTTGAATTCCATCGCTGAGAAATCGAGGCCATACATACGGTCGCATTTTCCCTCCCGTTGAGCAGGTCGTGACAGCCATTAAATTTTGATATGCCAATCGGGGCATCGCCAAAACGCTGAACAGGAGGCGCCACCAGTTAGGAAAATTCATTATTGATAAGCATATTTCGTGCCAGGCAAAAGATGTGGTCTTTATTCCGCAAAGCCACATCCTCCTCCCCATCCCATTTCCATCCCAACCAGACCGAGACAAACCAGTTGAGCAAGAGTCGGGGAAAATAAATTGTTGACGCGTAATTGAAATCGGAGTACGCCTATAGGTAGGCTGTCTGGTTTGTGCGCGACCAATCACCGGAAACCAGCTGACAGGCCACCATTCTTCCTTTGATGGTGCTTCGCAAGCGAACAACATTTTCACGGTTGGTATTATACATCTCCTGAAATTTAAGCGTAGCTCTTGGCGTCAAAATCATCCTTTTTGTTTTATGACTTTGTTGTATTATTTTCAATAAATAAAATCCATGAGAAAAGATGTTTCAAAAATTAGAGTGATGAGAAGCTTGGATGTAATCAGGGTATGCCATCTGAATGTATCCGATTTCAACATTAAACAGCTTTTTTAACAGGTTTTCCAAAATAAACAAGGTTTTTTCTAGAATATTTCATAACATTTATTTCAAACCAGATTTAGATTACAACGTAGATTAAATGAGTTTGAGAATCATTGTTTGGACACTAATATGAGTTAATATTATTTTAAAATAAATAAATAATTAAATGAATAAATAAATAAATAAGGTGAAGAGTATTGTAAGAATTTCATCACTAGACAGAAAGCCCAAAATCAACGAACAGTAAATAATTAAAATTTGTTTGTAAACCTCAAATTGATTTGAAATTAGAATTTGAAACATGAAAAATATATAAAAGAACGAAATTAAAGTTATGTTTTATACTCCAGATTCAAATAAGCACCCTTATTCTGATTGAAAACGCAAATTCAAAAATATTTACGATGCAACTTCATAATTCAGATTGATCATTCAAATTGTTTTGATATTAAGTTTTGAATTCAATTTTTTGAGCTTTAATTTTATCGACATAAAAATTTAAAACCAAAATTAAGCTTTTCTTAGATTATTATTGAATTCGATTCATTCGATTTATATTTATTGAAAATTTTCGGATGGATTCAGATTTGAGATTAAGACTGAATACAATCCCAATTCTCAGAATTACGATCAAGAATTTGTCTTGTAATCAGGAGGATGAATTTGTTTTTTAATCTAAATTGAAAATTAGAAACTTTCAATATAGTTTCAATTTATGTTGGATATTCGTAGCTCTAGATAAAACATTTATGTTGAGAATTGAAAAATAAAATTATTGAGATAAAAGTTGGTACATTTCTGATCAAAAATTTAAAAAATTAAAATTCAAGAGTTTCTATTTTTTTATAAATAAAAAAAATCATTTTAAAATAGGCCAAAATGAAACTCAATGTCAAAAAAAACGGCTTATTGTCTGGATTTAGTGGGTAGAATTTAAGCAACATTTTTCATTTTATCAAAAAAAATACTTTTTTTCTAAGAAAATTAAAACTTTTTTCAAAGATGCATTGTCCACCATTTTTTTTATTGAAAAAAAATTTCTGTTGCAAACTCTAAATTGGAAGTTTAAAAAATCATCTGCTTAGAATTAATTTGGATGGCAGAAATAACTTTCACATAACAACCTCTGACTTTGCTTCGAGCTTCATATTTGCCGCGTTAAAAGAATAAAATCCTTCGAAATTAAGCCTTATCAATTGCTGTGAATTTGCTTGAAACTAGGGAAACTTTGTTCAACATGAAATTGTGGCAAATAATAAGCTTAGTCTGCAGTTAAAATAACTGAAACTGGTTTTCTACGTTTGAAAGCCTATATATTAAGTTTCCAGGCTAAATTAGGTCCGTATTTTAAGATTTTTTTTTATTTAACTTAAAATGTAGTTTCGAAGTTATCTATTTTTTCGAAGACTCACAATACCTCTTCTGATAAAATGATAGCATTTAGAAGCAAATGGGTTATTTAAAATGAAAGTTTAACTTTTTCCTTTGTATAGGTATAGTTTTAAAGATATGTTGATGGTCATTTTATGATCATTTTTGGATATTTAAAAAAACGGACATTTTCTATGAGTATATCTGAATAAATAGAATAAATGGCTTAAAACCCTATCAAATGGTTAAGTTTGATGAAAAAAAACATGAGAACAGTGGGAGGACCTAAGAAATTGCATGAAGGTAAAAATTTCATTCGTTTTTGAGGCCAAAAAATTTTGAGAGATGTTTAAAGTTTTTGCCCCTAAATGTATGCGACAACATTGTCCATCTTTTGAATACCGTCAAACGGGGCATCATGCAAAAGCAGGGTTAGATGCAACATTTGTATACCATAACACTCATTCAATTTTTATTTCAATATACTGTAATAAAGTTATCATTGAATGATAACAAATTGTTGATGACATAGTTTTTAACATCGCGAAAGAGTTTTGAAAAGTTTCTGATTCTCATAAAAAAATTAAAAAATCGAGCATTAAAACATTACCCAGTATGACGGATTGGCTTCATAATATCACTCTTCTGGCAGCGCTGGTTTTTGATCGACCGTCTTGTTTTATTGTCCCGCAGTTTTATTGAAATATTTACTAGAAATACGTATTTTTTAATCTGTGATAAGTTTAAGTGGCGTTATTTAGTGTTCAGTGTGCAAAACCGTACTATGATTTTCTACTTTAAATTGTCCTAAATGTGTTAAAATTGAGTTTTCCTTTGTGCCGTAACACGTAAAAAAAAAACATACCCCAAGCATTCGTGTAGTGAGCTGTGTATTGAAAGTCACTCCTCTAGGTTGGTGAGTAAAGTGAACTTTCTTTCTTATTACTTTTCACAACTAACATTCTCAAGAGTATATTGCACAGCAACAAATCGTTGACCAAGCATATATCTCAACCGTATCTGCATGCGTCCACCGTTTGTCGGTCTATCTGAGTAAAAAAAACTGCCGCTGTTCAACTTCTTGTGGTTCTATCATTTGCTCAGCTGTTAGTAAATCTCGTCGCTGAGCGGTGTAGTATTTGGCCAACCTCGGGGCACTTGCAAGTAGTGCGAAAGTGTGTGTCTCTGTTATTAGCGCACTTCAAAGGGTTGTGTTTCTTACACTTGCTAGCTTGTTAGTCAATCTCGATCGCTAGCGGTGAAGATTAGGCAAACGCAGCCAGCGCACATGAGTAGGTACGAAAGTATTGTTGCTTCCGTCAGTAGCACACATTGTTGGAACTAGCGTGTGCTGGTTTTAATGGTGACTCGTCACTTGTATTCTTGATAGTCGTACACAGTGCAACATAAACTTGAAAATTTTTCTTTTTGGAAAGCAATGATTTTTCTTTTGTTTTAAAATTAGATTTTTATTAGATTTTTTTTTTTTGTGCGTTTAATATTATGTAATCAATTTTTTTTTATTTCAAGCGCTTTAAATTACATTATCTTTAATTTCGTACACACACATTATTTAGGTTTGTCTTTGTCCTTAAAATTTAATTTGAGTTGCGATTTTGACATTGAACCCTTTTAAATAACGCTTTTAATTAAATAGTTCTCATCTCCGTACATACATATAATTTAAGATAGCTTAGGGTTTTTGCCTTTCTTACAGAAAGGTTTGGTTATCGGTCGATTGGGGAGATCATTAATTATGGGTCTTAGGCATACCTTTATAGGTACCTATCGACTCAGCTCGACGAGTTCTGTTGATGTCTGTGGATTTGTATGTGCCATTTTAAAAATGTCAAGAACGTTTTTGCGAAACTGGGCTGCACAATTAAAATGATTTTAGTCTCAAAAGAATGCATTTTTTTTTCTACACAACCCTTTCAAAAACGGGAAAAAAACAAAATAGTTGAAACAAGTTTTTTACGAAATGCATATTATACAAATTATGGCATAAAAAAAAGTTGCTAGTGGCGCCTCGAAGCAGCAGCACCAGCAATTATTCGATTATATTGATGATAACAAAAAAATAAAACTTCTGTCATGAGAATCGATTCCAAAACCTTCATCTCATAAGTCACCAACGCTATCCAGTAGGCTATTGGTACGCTTAAGATTGAGACGCTAAAACTGAAATGGGTTACAGGTATTACTAAGACGCTCCGTTTTCTGGGCAGATTCTCAGTCTACTGGTGCAAATACGGCAACAGCGGAAAATATAATTAACACGTTTAGCTTTTCAATGCAGCAAATGGCGGCTTACCGTTTCCTTCCCTTCAGAGACCTATGTTCGGGCATTAACAAAAAGCAGAGCCGTACAGAAAACTGCGTTGGGGGGAATTCATTCGAAGATTTTAGACCTTGTTTTTTTTAACCATACTTGATCATTCAGCATACTCATACATAATTGAGATTCAGAATTTAGATTTCAGAATTCTGAATGTAGATGTAAAATTTAGATTCATCAGAACATCTGTAAATTTTCTCCTCACTATCTATTCATCATTATCAAGTTTCAATTCTGACATTTTTTCTCCAAGAACATAAATTTTCACCGGTATGCCGAAACACAAATTTACAAAAATCAATGAACGGCGGTTAACTTTTCTTAAAATATCTTAAGAATTCAGATTAAGAACTCATATCCAAAATTCAGATTCAGATTGAAAATTCAGATTCTGAATAGGGTAGGGGAAGTTTTGTGGGAATATTTTGTATTACGCATGGTTGAGCTCTAAAAAAGGTATCATCCAAGCCACGCGTAACCGCTAGCCATCAACACTGTAGTTGGTTTGATCTATCGAGTTGAAAAAAAATTAAAAATAAATCAGCAAGAATCAAACTTGTGACCAGCTGCGCGAGAGTTTGGAACGCTACCACAACTCCACGTCAGCTTATGATTTCAAAGAGAATTAAACATTTTAAATACCAGTCCTTCCTTCTATAAAACAAACTCCTAAAATGCCAGTTCGCTTTCCCTCAAAAAAACTTACTAGACATGGTTTGGTACCTTTTTGCCTTTCTAACAGAAAGGTTTGGTTATCGGTCGATTTGAGAGATCATTAATTATGGGTCTTAGACATACCTTTATAGGTACCTATCGACTCAGCTCGACGAGTTCTGTTGATGTCCGTGGATTTGTATGTGCCATTTTAAAAATGTCAAGAACGTTTTTGCGAAACTGGGCTGCACAATTAAAATGATTTTAGTCTCAAAAGAATGCATTTTTTTTTCTACACAACCCTTTCAAAAACGGGAAAAAAACAAAATAGTTGAAACCGTTTTCTTTACCAAATACATATCATACTTATTATGGCATATAAAAAAGTTGCTAGTGGCGCCTCGAAGCAGCAGCACCAGCAATCATTTATAGATTGGAGATAATCAAAATAAAAAAATAATATTTATTAACTCGAGACTTGAACCAAAACCCTTCAGATTCAAAGTTTCAAGCGCTATCCAATGAACCATCGGCACGCTTGATAGAGAGCGGCTCAAACTCAAATAGGTAAAAGGCATTACTAAGACGCACCGTGGTCTGGGCAGTTTCTCAGTCTGCTGGGGCAAATACGGCAACAGTGTTTATATCTTACACTTCTTGCTTTTCAATGCAGCAAATGGCGGATGGGCGTTTCCTTCAGAGTCCGCCATGCCTATAGACATTATAATTTCATTTATGAAATTATAGTGTCTAAAGCCATGCCGGGTGTCAACAAAATGCAGAGCCGTACAGGAAACTGCGTTGGGGGGGAATTTATATGAAGATCTTATGACCCTCGTTTTTTTTACCCGTGTTGAAGAATGAATTTATGTTTTTTTTTTTTCATTTCTACATACTCATACATAATTTAGATTCAATTTCAGATGCAGAATTCAGATTCAGTTTTCAAATTCAGGATACAGGTTTAGGAATCAGAATTCAGGATTCAAAATTCAGAATTCAAAATTCAGATTCAGAACTCATATTCAGATTCAGAATTTAGATTCAGAATTCAGATTCAGAATTCAGATTCAGAATTCAGATTCAGAATTCAGATTCAGAATTCAGATTCAGAATTCAGATTCAGAATTCAGATTCAGAATTCAGAATTCAGATTCAGAATTCAGATTCAGAATTCAGATTCAGAATTCAGATTCAGAATTCAGATTCAGAATTCAGATTCAGAATTCAGATTCAGAATTCAGATTCAGAATTCAGATTCAGAATTCAGATTCAGAATTCAGATTCAGAATTCAGATTCAGAATTCAAATTCAGAATTCAGATTCAGAATTCAGATTCAGATTTCAGATTCAGAATTCAGAATCAGAATTCAGATTCAGAATTCAGATTCAGAATTTTTGTAAATTTATTTTCGGCATATCGGTGAAAAATTTAGATTCATGGAGAAAGAATATCAGAATTAAAAATTGATGAAGCTGGATGTTGCGAGGTAAAGTATGGTGTACGTTAATAAATTTTCCTTGCAAAAATGTTCTTTCGCTCTTTTCATCATCCGTAAAATTTCTCCTCACTTTATCAATTTTCAATTCTGGAATTGTTTCTCCAAGAATACCAATTTTCACAGTTTTTGATAAATTTGCGATGACTTAAAAATCATTACGCATGAAAACACGATTTTGTTTTGTGAAAACTTTTATTCACAATTTTTCTGAAATTAAGTTTGCTGCATACTTTTAGGGGTAAAACCATACTATTAAAAGTTGTAAAATCCGAAATCATAAAAAAAAATTTTGGATGAAAGAAATTTCAATGTTGAAAACCGCGTGATGCAAAACAATCAAAATGAGATTTACAAGATTAAGAATTCAGATTCAGAATTCAGATTCAGAATTCAGATTCAGAATTCAGAATTCAGATTCAGAATTCAGATTCAGAATTCAGATTCAGAATTCAGAATTCAGATTCAGAATTCAGATTCAGAATTCAGATTCAGAATTCAGATTCAGAATTCAGATTCAGAATTCAGATTCAGAATTCAGATTCAGAATTCAGATTCAGAATTCAGATTCAGAATTCAGATTCAGAATTCAGATTCAGAATTCAAATTCAGAATTCAGATTCAGAATTCAGATTCAGAATTCAGATCCAGAATTCAGATTCAGAATTCAGATTCAGAATTCAGATTCAGAATTCAGATTCGGAATTCCGATTCAGAATTCAGATTCAGAATTCAGATTCAGAATTCAGATTCAGAATTCAGATTCAGAATTCAGATTCAGAATTCAGATTCAGAATTCAGATTCAGAATTCAGATTCAGAATTCAGATTCAGAATTCAGATTCAGAATTCAGATTCAGAATTCAGATTCAGAATTCAGATTCAGAATTCAGATTCAGAATTCAGATTCAGAATTCAGATTCAGAATTCAGATTCAGAATTCAGATTCAGAATTCAGATTCAGAATTCAGATTCAGAATTCAGATTCAGAATTCAGATTCAGAATTCAGATTCAGAATTCAGATTCAGAATTCAGATTCAGAATTCAGATTCAGAATTCAGATTCAGAATTCAGATTCAGAATTCAGATTCAGAATTCAGATTCAGAATTCAGATTCAGAATTCAGATTCAGAATTCAGATTCAGAATTCAGATTCAGAATTCAGATTCAGAATTCAGATTCAGAATTCAGATTCAGAGTTCAGATTCAGAATTCAGATTCAGAATTCAGATTCAGAATTCAGATTCAGAATTCAGATTCAGAACTCAGATTCAGAATTCAGATTCAGAATTCAGATTCAGAATTCAGATTCAGAATTCAGATTCAGAATTCAGATTCAGAATACAGATTTAGAATTCAAATTCAGAGTTCAAATTCAGAATTCAGATTGAGAATTCAGATTTAGAATTCTGATTAAGAATTTGGATTAAAGATCAACCTGGAATTTGAAATTGGAACTTATATTCAAATATTAGACTAAGTGTTGTAACTCAAAATTCAAACTTTAGAATCAGAATAAGATTTCAGATTTAGTTTCCAGAATGAGATTAATCATTTAATAGTCATATTACTTTCCCCTCCTTTTGTGGAAATTTTTCCTCTATGCATGGTTGAGCTCTAAAAAAGGTATCATGCTAGGGCACGCGTCACGGCTATCCATCAATATTGTAGTTGGTTTTACTTATTCAGTAAAAAAAAGCATAAAAAAACAGTAAGATTCGAACCGTGACCAACAACGTGAAAGTTCTGGTTGCTACCACGGCACCATTTCAGCGTGTTATAAATCTTGGAAATTCTACTGTTTAAATACCATTCTTTCCATACATAAAATGAGCTCCTTACATACCAGTTCGCTTTTCCCCAAAAAAACGTATCAGGCATCATTTTTGCCTTTCTAACAGAAAGGTTTGGTTATCGGTCGATTTGAGAGATCATTAATTATGGGTCTTAGACATACCTTTATAGGTACCTATCGACTGTCCGTGGATTTGTATGTGCCATTTTAAAAATGTCAAGAACGTTTTTGCGAAACTGGGCTGCACAATTAAAATGATTTTAGTCTCAAAAGAATGCATTTTTTTTTCTACACAACCCTTTCAAAAACGGGAAAAAAACAAAATAGTTGAAACCGTTTTCTTTACCAAATACATATCATACTTATTATGGCATATAAAAAAGTTGCTAGTGGCGCCTCGAAGCAGCAGCACCAGCAATCATTTATAAATTGGAGATAATCAAAATAAAAAAATAATATTTATTAACTCGAGACTTGAACCAAAACCCTTCAGATACAAAGTTTCAAGCGCTATCCAATGAACCATCGGCACGCTTGATAGAGAGCGGCTCAAACTCAAATAGGTAAAAGGCATTACTAAGACGTACCGTGGTCTGGGCAGTTTCTCAGTCTGCTGGGGCAAATACGGCAACAGTGTTTATATCTTACACTTCTTGCTTTTCAATGCAGCAAATGGCGAATGGGCGTTTCCTTCAGAGTCCGCCATGCCTATAGACATTATAATTTCATTTATGAAATTATAGTGTCTAAAGCCATGCCGGGTGTCAACAAAATGCAGAGCCGTACAGGAAACTGCGTTGGGGGGGAATTTATATGAAGATCTTATGACCCTCGTTTTTTTTTTACCCGTGTTGAAGAATGAATTTATGTTTTTTTTTTCATTTCTACATACTCATACATAATTTAGATTCAATTTCAGATGCAGAATTCAGATTCAGTTTTCAAATTCAGGATACAGGTTTAGGAATCAGAATTCAAGATTCAAAATTCAGAATTCAAAATTCAGATTCAGAACTCATATTCAGATTCAGAATTTAGATTCAGAATTCAGATTCAGAATTCAGATTCAGAATTCAGATTCAGAATTCAGATTCAGAATTCAGATTCAGAATTCAGATTCAGAATTCAGAATTCAGATTCAGAATTCAGATTCAGAATTCAGATTCAGAATTCAGATTCAGAATTCAGATTCAGAATTCAGATTCAGAATTCAGATTCAGAATTCAGATTCAGAATTCAGATTCAGAATTCAGATTCAGAATTCAGATTCAGAATTCAGATTCAGAATTCAGATTCAGAATTCAGATTCAGAATTCAGATTCAGAATTCAGATTCAGAATTCAGATTCAGAATTCAAATTCAGAATTCAGATTCAGAATTCAGATTCAGAATTCAGATTCAGATTTCAGATTCAGAATTCAGAATCAGAATTCAGATTCAGAATTCAGATTCAGAATTCAGATTCAGAATTTTTGTAAATTTATTTTCGGCATATCGGTGAAAAATTTAGATTCATGGAGAAAGAATATCAGAATTAAAAATTGATGAAGCTGGATGTTGCGAGGTAAAGTATGGTGTACGTTAATAAATTTTCCTTGCAAAAATGTTCTTTCGCTCTTTTCATCATCCGTAAAATTTCTCCTCACTTTATCAATTTTCAATTCTGGAATTGTTTCTCCAAGAATACCAATTTTCACAGTTTTTGATAAATTTGCGATGACTTAAAAATCATTACGCATGAAAACACGATTTTGTTTTGTGAAAACTTTTATTCACAATTTTTCTGAAATTAAGTTTGCTGCATACTTTTAGGGGTAAAACCATACTATTAAAAGTTGTAAAATCCGAAATCATAAAAAAAAATTTTGGATGAAAGAAATTTCAATGTTGAAAACCGCGTGATGCAAAACAATCAAAATGAGATTTACAAGATTAAGAATTCAGATTCAGAATTCAGATTCAGAATTCAGATTCAGAATTCAGATTCAGAATTCAAATTCAGAATTCAGATTCAGAATTCAGATTCAGAATTCAGAATTCAGATTCAGAATTCAGATTCAGAATTCAGATTCAGAATTCAGATTCAGAATTCAGATTCAGAATTCAGATTCAGAATTCAGATTCAGAATTCAGATTCAGAATTCAGATTCAGAATTCAGATTCAGAATTCAGATTCAGAATTCAGATTCAGAATTCAGATTCAGAATTCAGATTCAGAATTCAGATTCAGAACTCAGATTCAGAATTCAGATTCAGAATTCAGATTCAGAATTCAGATTCAGATTCAGAATTCAGATTCAGAACTCAGATTCAGAATTCAGATTCAGAATTCAGATTCAGAATTCAGATTCAGATTCAGAATTCAGATTCAGAATTCAGATTCAGAATTCAGATTCAGAATACAGATTCAGAATTCAGATTCAGAATTCAGATTCAGAATTCAGATTCAGAATTCAGATTCAGAATTCAGATTCAGAATTCAGATTCAGAATTCAGATTCAGAATTCAGATTCAGAGTTCAGATTCAGAATTCAGATTCAGAATTCAGATTCAGAATTCAGATTCAGAATTCAGATTCAGAATTCAGATTCAGAATTCAGATTCAGAATTCAGATTCAGAACTCAGATTCAGAATTCAGATTCAGAATTCAGATTCAGAATTCAGATTCAGAATTCAGATTCAGAATTCAGATTCAGAATACAGATTTAGAATTCAAATTCAGAATTCAGATTCAGAATTCAGATTCAGAATTCAGATTCAGAATACAGATTTAGAATTCAAATTCAGAGTTCAAATTCAGAATTCAGATTGAGAATTCAGATTTAGAATTCTGATTAAGAATTTGGATTAAAGATCAACCTGGAATTTGAAATTGGAACTTATATTCAAATATTAGACTAAGTGTTGTAACTCAAAATTCAAACTTTAGAATCAGAATAAGATTTCAGATTTAGTTTCCAGAATGAGATTAATCATTTAATAGTCATATTACTTTCCCCTCCTTTTGTGGGAATTTTTCCTCTATGCATGGTTGAGCTCTAAAAAAGGTATCATGCTAGGGCACGCGTCACGGCTATCCATCAATATTGTAGTTGGTTTTACTTATTCAGTAAAAAAAAGCATAAAAAAACAGTAAGATTCGAACCGTGACCAGCAACGTGAAAGTTCTGGTTGCTACCACGGCACCATTTCAGCGTGTTATAAATCTTGGAAATTCTACTGTTTAAATACCATTCTTTCCATACATAAAATGAGCTCCTTACATACCAGTTCGCTTTTCCCCAAAAAAACGTATCAGGCATCATTTTTTATATTGAGATTGGAATTTTTCGTGTTTGAATATCTGAAATCATACTTATATGATTCAGAGGGAAGGAATCTATCATGTATATTCTATATTATTTTATATATTTCCAAATATAATTTAAACTCTGTTAGAAAGGCTCCAATCCACTGTTAAGTGTATTAAATCGGGTTTTTTAATTAAATTTTTGTTCCTCTTTTCATAACAGTCTTTCCTTTTTAATATTTATTGTGTTGTTTTCTTAAATAATCCTAGTTTTAGTTGTGCATTTATTAAAAATAAATTTATAAGTCTCTTATTTCTTAATTTTAATAATTTCTAGCTTTAGTTGTGCGTTTCATCAAACGAGTTAGTTCCTTTTAGCTTTTAATCGTTGTATTATGGCGATGGCGAACATGGAATGTGATGACGAAGTTATCTGTATAGAGTGTAATAATACTGAAAATAATCTTGATAAAATACTTACTTGTGCATATTGTTTCAAGAGCGTTCATCTTCGGTGCAAAAATTTGATTGGCAGTGCAGCTCGCAAAATGAAAGCGCAGCAATACTTTTGCGATGCCAACTGTGCATGTATTTACGCCAAAATAATAAGTTTACGGAAAGATCATGAAACTATTATCGAAAATATCCATACTAAAATTGAAACGACCGTTTATAATGTGGTTTCACATGAATTGACCTCAATCAAAACAGATATGAGATCAGTTACTACTGCGATAGAGGCTTCGCAGGAATTTTTGTCCACGAAATTCGATGAAATTCAGACTGATTTCAAAGACATAAAACTCCGAAACGATGCTCTTGAAAAAGAAGTAACTGACCTCAAATCTAAGCATTCAAATCTTTCTAATCAGGTCCTTAAATTAGAAGTAAACCTCGACCGATTTAACCGGGAAGCTGTTTCTAAAAACCTCATGATCTTCGGAATGCCATACAAAAATGGAGAAAATACACAAGAACTTGTACGCAAAACATGTGGCACTTTTGGCTACGAGCTTAAAACTGAGTCCATTTTAAACGCTGTTAGGTTAATATCCTCGAACAAACCCAATGAAAAGTGTCCACCGATCAAAGTTTTATTAAAAGATACAGTCATAAAAGAAGAAATTTTTAGTAAAAAAAAATTTTTGGGAAACTTGCCTCTTCTTCAATAGATCCTTTATTAGTAGTTGATGGTAAAGCGCTTAACGTCACAATAAGGGATGAATTGACGCCCTTATCTATGGAAATTCTAACTGAATTGCGCGAATATCAAGATTTAATTGGAGCCAAATACATCTGGCCCGGAAGAAATGGTGCCATTCTGGTCAAACAAACAGAAAATTCAAAACCTGATATAATTAAAACTAAACTCGAAATGAATCGTTATATGAGCATGCATGTCACTCAGCAAGGAAATAACACATCTACGATTCCAAATGAAAGTCCTTCACCCAAACGAAAAAGGAACAATGCTGATCCACGATCAAAATAAGATCTTAAATCTACAACTGTTTGAAACTTTTATATATTTTATTCAATGGATAGTTTAATTAATAGATACCACGAAAATGTAGAAGATTTTAATTTAAGTAGTTTTAATAATGATTCAAGATCCTTTAGAATTTTGCAATGGAATGTACGTAGTATGAATAATTTAGATAAATTTGATTGCATATTACAAACTATTGATCATTTTAATGTTTGTATCGATGTTATTGTTATTTGTGAAACTTGGCTTGGTAAAGATAACTGTTGTATTTACAACATTCCGGGATATACATCTATTTTCTCTTGCCGTGATCAACCATATGGAGGCCTAGCTATGTATATAAAAACAAATTTGAATTTTAAAACTACTGAAAATATAACTTTTGATGGCTTTCACCGAATAAGTGTCGAAATCTGTACAAGTGGTCAAGTAATTTGTGTTCATGGCGTATATAGACCCCCTGCATTTTCGTTTAACAAGTTTTGTGATCAAATTGAATCTCTTCTAACGTCTGTTGCTGATAATCACTCCTGCTTTATTGTAGGTGATTTAAACGTTCCTGTGAATCTGGTTAATTTGAATACCGTAGCAAAATATAGATCTATCTTAGAATCTTTTGGATACGCTTGTACAAACACATTTCCTACTAGGCCAACAACTCGGAATATTCTAGATCACGTAATATCGAAGCAAATTGACTTAGATCGATTGAAAAATGATACAATCTTTTCTGATGTTAGTGACCATCTACAAATACTCACGTCCTTCAATTTATTAGGTGATAAAAATGTAACAATTCTAAGAAAAGAGATAGTTGACTACGCTAAACTAAACAGCTTATTTGTGAATTATTTAAACAGTATTCAACTACCAGAAAGTGTTGATGAAGGCCTACAAGAAATCACATCAACTTACAATCGTTTTGTGAAAGTTTCTACTCGTACACTTAATAAAAGGGTAAAACTTAAAGGTAATTGCTGTCCGTGGATGACATTTGACCTGTGGACACTCATCAAAATAAAAGATAATTATTTAAAACGATCAAAAAAGCATCCTAATGATAACAATTTGAAAGAGATGTTAATTCATTTAAATAAAAAAGTGAGTGCAAAAAAACAAGAATGTAAAAGGCTCTATTACGAGCGCTTATTAAATAATTCTCCGCATTCTAAGCTCTGGAAAAACATAAATACGCTCTTAGGTAAATCTAAAACGACTTCCTCAATCAACCTTTCAGATGAAAGAGGTGTTATAACCAATAGTACACAGATTTGTGAGAAATTTAACAAACATTTTTCCACAATTGGAAAGAACCTGGCTAAAGAGATTCCAATAGACACTGAAAATGATCATTTGTCTCATATCGCACAGGTAGAAAATACAATCTTCTTACGACCCGCTAATGTAAACGAGGTTCGATTAGTTATTTTTTCACTTAAAAATAAAAAGGGTCATGGACCAGATGGCTTCCCTGTTAATGTCCTAAAAAACAACCATGAAACATTCTCGTACATACTCACACAATATTTTAACCAAATATTAGAGTCAGGAGTTTTCCCGAACTGTCTAAAAATTGCGAAAGTTATCCCTGTTTTTAAGGCTGGCGATTCGCTTGACGTCAATAACTATCGTCCTATCTCGACCTTAAGCGTTTTTAGTAAAGTGTTCGAGAAGCTTCTTGTTAATAGGATTGTAGACTTTCTAAATCAGAACAATATACTCTATAAACTGCAATATGGATTTAGATCAGGCTCGAGCACTCAAATTGCCATCTCAGAATTAGTGGAATCTATCATATGTAAAATAGAGTCAAAAAATGTTGTTGGGGCATTGTTTTTGGATCTCAAAAAAGCTTTCGACACTCTAAATCATGACATATTATTGTCCAAATTGCATAAATACGGGATAAGAGGAACAGCAAATAATATCCTTCGTAGCTACCTAGAAGATCGCAAGCAGTTTGTGGCTATTGAAAATACAAGAAGCGAATTAAGAAATATTGATATCGGTGTACCACAAGGGAGTAATATCGGGCCATTACTTTTCCTCTTATATGTAAATGATTTATGTAACCTTCAACTTAAAGGCACAGCACGTTTATTTGCCGATGATACAGCAATTTTTTATTCAGAAACTTCACCTGATATTATAATTCAGCACATTGAAGACGACCTAAAACTGCTTCCAAAATATTTCAATTCAAACCTACTTTCACTTAATTATACAAAAACCAAATACATGTTGTTTCGTTCTTCACATAAAAAACTGCCTCGTACTAATGACCCAGCTATGAATGGTAATACGATTGAGAGAGTTAGTTGTTTCAAATACTTAGGAATTTACTTAGATGAAACTCTTTCATGGAATCGTCAAATTGAACACCTGGAAAAAAAAATTACTCCTCTTTGCGGTGTTCTTTGGAAACTGAGAAATTTTGTTCCCCAACATGTTCTCTTTAAATTTTATTTTGCGCTTATTCACTCTCATTTGAACTACCTTGTTATGATATGGGGAAGAGCTTCTTTGTCTCACTTACAGAAACTTCAAACGCTCCAGAATAGATGCTTGAAAAACATCTTAAAACTCCCTTTGTTATTCCCTACCTTTCAGCTATACTCTTTAAGAACGCATAACGTTCTTCCAATATCTGAACTCTGTGATTTGCAAACTGTTATATATATCTATGATAATCTACACTCAACTGAAAATATTCAAAACCTCCATTTTACTACGGGGTTGCGAACTCATAACACTCGCCAGTCAGATTTCTTGCAACGAAGCCGATCCACAACATCATTAGGGCAAAAAAGAATTTCGTTTATTGGACCTACTAAATACAACACCTTACCAACTGATATTAAAAACATAACCAATCGTTCCATGTTCAAAACCAAAGTGATACAGCTTTTGAAAGAAAAATTGAACCATTAAAACAGTCGATCATCAACCAGTCTTTGTTTTGCTTACCTTTTGCATATTTGTAGCGTTAATTTCTAATATTATTATTCTTTAAAAAATTGTAGTTTGTATTTTTATCTTATTAAATTATTGAACATAACTTGATAAAATTAGTAAATATAATTAGTGTAATAGTAAATATAGTATAATGAATCTCTTCAAAGGAAATTATTTTCCATTGAGATTCATATTGTTGTCAATTTAGTTAATAATACATTTCCTCGCACGACATTAAACAATTTTGTGTTCTCAGCATGATTAAAATTTGCTCGCTTTAACTTTTATTATTCCTTGCTGCCAGACATGCTGAGAACAGTAGCGTCCATTACCAGGGGGCTCAATTGAGCCTTTTGGTGTGGGGGAGTGTGGTGGGCCGCTACAAAAAAAAAAAAAAAAAAAAATATCACCTTCAAACTTTAGATAGCTTTCATTATCCTATACGAACACTGTTGGTGTTAAAATATTTTTCGACAATCACCTTTTTTTTTAAATAAATATTTTTATTATTCACTTATCTGTCTGGGGCAAAATGCAACAAAATGAAAATCAGAACTAAACCTCATAAATCTCGTTTCCATATGCTGGGATACGGTTGTTTTGCATTATACGTTTGTTAACATCAAATCTATTATAAGATTTATTTTCATGATTAAGGCTAATAGAATACTTGTAATATTTTTTACCCCTAAATGTATGCAGCAAATTTACACTTTTTCTTTAAAAAACATTTTTGATAGAAAAATGTGAATGTTAACTCAAACAAAACTAAAAATTAGGCATTTGGTGCTTTACGTGTTATGACATCTCAAATGTATCAAAACTATAAACTTTCAAACATTTTCATTTGATTTTTCATTAATAACAGAATTCGTTGCAACTTACCCCTTTTACTTAGTGTGGTATCCTGAAGAGTAAGGTGAACTGCAAGAGCTAAGAGAGAATAAATAGCAAGCATAATCGAAAGCAAGTCTCAGTCTAGATAGGACCGGCAAGCGGTCCAGTTGGAGATATCATATTGGCGATCCGCCAGATGCACTACCTCTCTCTTAGAAAGAGAGGTCTTGATTCGGTTGGCTGTGAGCGAGGGGTAGTGCTAGAACTGGTGTGCGAGAGGCGTAGCGGGATGTGTATCGAAAGGTTCGAGAGGCGCTGCGTAAAAAGCTTCGAGAGGTGCGGGGAGCGCTGCGGAACGTGCTACAGATGTGAGTGGTGCCGCGATGTGTGCGGAAGTTGTGTATGCAAAGTGGTGCGCAATACGTGGCGGTGCGCAAAGTGCGCAAAAACGTTGTTGCATGCAAAGTGTGCTCTGTTAATAAGGAAAAATTAAACGAAAACACTCGTCAAGGTTAGGCCAAAGGCAGTGTTGTTATTTGCAGTCGGGTAAAGCCCAAGGCGCAAATAAATGGAACGCAAGCACTAGTCCGAGTTAAGCTCAAGGCAGTGAATATATTTGCAGTCAGGGTTTAGCCCAAGGCGCAAGAGAAAAGATAAAGAGAAATGGAAGCAAGAAAGAAGTAGGAAAGCAAGATGAAGAAATAAAAGGTTATGGAGAGAAAAATTATGGAAGGAAAGATAATGGAGAGGTAAAAATAATGGAAAAAGAAAGAAAGCAAATATAGTGGAATGAAAAAGATAATCTAAGGAGATTTATCTAATAAAGGTATGAACCGTTTCAAATAAAGAAAGACTATAGAAGTGGAAGATGATGAAGCCAATGGTTGGAAAATCGCTCAAGAAAAGCAATCAGGAATGGTTTCTAGCTAGAATGATGCTTCCTCCGAGTGCTGTGATACGCACGGGGTAAAAGTACCCATTGAATATATGTCGAAAATCAACACTAACTTGATACAAGAAGATATACCATGCCCCATCGGAGGCTACCGTTGCTATTCGTCACGTGGCTTTTCGACGGTGATCGACATACTTGGTGATACATTTTGAACGTCGCTCCCTCAATCATTCCCGAACGTCTATCCTCGCATCATTGTTAATAATGCTCGTTATTGATAGACGATCATTAATGTTTCAAAAGGAAAAATCTGAATAAATACCAGGACCACATGTTCAAAAAAGCTGTAGCACATGCTGGACAGTTCATTGCGGTTACCTAGTCATGTTTTTGTCCTTCTAGGCAAAGCGAAAAATAAAAAATCATCTGATAGCCTACATAGATCGCTCAGAACTGATACATATCAGTTATGATCCTAAAGGTTGAAAGTCGTCAAGGGAAAGAAATCAGCATAGAGACGTTCGTTGCTGATAGTCTGCGTCCTTTTTTACCTCATCATGTATCGCAAAAGTGTTTCAAATACGGAAGCGTCGTTGTCATGCATGATTGTTTGTATGATTTGGTTGAAGAAGGAAAATTTGACTGCTTTGATTTTTTGGCTCTGAATGTAGTCAAGCATGACTTGGTGAAAATGATTGATTTTCGGAAGATTAGATGAAGCAAAAGATAATGGAAAGAGAAATACAATGAAAATAACTATGGAGAAATTGAAGTAATGGTTGAAAGCGAAAATCATTAACTTATGATTGAAATAGAAAATGGATGATGAATGTACAATAATGAAACAGGATGATAATTGAACAATAATAATGACTTGAGAATTGGAGACTTGATGTAAAATAGAAAACTATTATAGTTATAGAGAACTTTGAACAATACATGGATTGAAACGATGGGGATGAAAAGAACTGATAGAAAAGGAGTTATTTGAACAATTTTATGGATACAGTTCATAAAACAAAATGCCTGGATGCAATGAGGCAGTTTATTGTGCAAGGGAAGGATGTGGTATCCTGAAGAGTAAGGTGAACTGCAAGAGCTAAGAGAGAATAAATAGCAAGCATAATCGAAAGCAAGTCTCAGTCTAGATAGGACCGGCAAGCGGTCCAGTTGGAGATATCATACTTAGCAGGGTGAAAATCGCATGTTATTGAAAATTTAAAAATAACTGGTAAAAATAATAATTTTCCTGGCTATGTCAATTTGGTGTCCCATCAACTTCAGGCATAAAGATTTTAGAAGGCATTGAAGTTTAGAAGTGTTGCATGTTGCCCCAGTTGACGGTATACCCATTTGTTTTTGAGAGAAAACGTTGAAAAATACAATTGAATCCACTCAAAAAAAATACTGTTATTGATGTTTTAAGCCTTCTATGCTGATTGGAATAAAACAATAATTTTTAAGATGTTGAGATACGTTAAAAAAATGGTGATCAAAGTTATCCCGAAACATGAAATCAGGTTTTGTAACAAACATTTAGTTAAAGAATTTGAACATTCTGCTCATGCTTCATATTTCTCACCTCAGTAAGTTTTTTTAAATGTGTTACAAAAAAAAAACCCCCTTCAAAAATATTCGAATATGAATTGAAAAAGGGATCAATGCTTCCCCAGTTTACGGTACTTACAGAATTGAACAAATTTCTAGTGTGATTGCTCTCCATAAAGTAAGGTTTCCTGAATTTTTTTCAGTACGTATCCGGGCCGGGCAAATCCGGGGAAGTTTATATGAAATCCAGGCATTTGGTTTAAAAATTGAATACTAAAAATCCGGGAAAATTTGGCTAAATCCAGAAATTACTCAACAGAAATCAAGAAAAAAATTAAAAACAAAATTTCCACCAAAACTCATTTTGCGATTTATTTTTTAAATAAAAAAAGGATATTTTCATCAGTAAGACTAGGAGAAAAAAGAAATAAGGATACGTGTGAGGACTTTGGGAGGAGCACGAAGCATGAATTGTATTTTTTTTCTGTGGTTAAAAAGTATTGGAATTTTTTTATAATTTTCGCCCCTGAATTTATACAGCATCTCTGTCCATCTTTTGATTATGGGTCTTTATGATAGAAAACGTTAAAAATCAGTTAGGTCTGAACAAAAAATTACTGTTAGTGATGTCCGATTTTAGATCGTATTTTCGGCTCCAAAAAATCCTTGCTTTATTACTTTTATAAAACTTATAGACTTTCTTGTTTTGGATTTGATTGTGCAATTTTAACATTTTCAAAATTTTTTTTGGTGATTTTTTTTTGGAAAGTTTATGTTTACAAGGAAAATTTTCTAAGTAAAAAAATACAAAAGTTAACCATCTTAAAGACTTATTTATGAAAAAATGGAATACAGTAAATTATTTATTATCGGTTTTAAAATACGATTAAGACCTCCCCCCCTTCTATGAGTCCGTTCTTCCTACGGCATTGACGACAACAATTAAAAAATGCCCAATATTTACTTTTCATATCAGTTGAAATATCATAGTTATTTTTGGGACAATTTATATACAACAAACTTTTAAAATATAACTATAGATCAGTGTTGAAGTGTTATGATCCTTCGAGTGTTATGATCTTTTGAACTATGGATCAGTGTTAAAGTGTTATGATCTTTCGGAAAAATAGGTTAAAATCTGTAAAAACTACAACCGAAAAATATGTAACGTTTATCCTAGAACAAAAGTTATTTGAAAGCGTAAAACTAAGCTTTTGTGAATTTTCCAACAAAAAACAATTTTTGAATTTTTTCAGAGTTCATTTGGCAAACATTTTTCTAGAAAGTAGTGAACAAAAACGCAAACGTGTTTTATTACGTTGTAAGATACTAAAAACTTCCATACGTTATTAGCTCACAAAGTGTCTTACAACTCAAGTATCTGCCGAATGTCAACTTTGAAGCTATTTTATCAAGCTTAAAGATATACCGTAAAGTGGGGGAACTTTGATCACATTTTGATTTAATTTTTGATTATTTTGGAAGGGGTTGCTTTTTCGTAACACCTAAAAGTTTTAAAACGCTTACCGAGGAAATAAGTTTAAAGCACGGTTATTGATAGCAGAGTATTTAAATGACATTGGTGACTACAATTTAATGTTTAAAACAAAACCAGATTTAATATTTCGAGAAAATTTGGTCAGCAGGGTTTAAACTTATCAAAAATCTTCAAAATTATTGTGCTGGTGCCATTCAGTCTAAAATGCATTTGACATCAATTACAGCAATGTTCCGAAAATCAATCAAAATAAACACTCAGGATGCGTTTCCTGTTGGATACATTCTGATTGTATAATGCGATAGCGCCTCTCGCTACTGCTTCGCCCGACTGGTATGCAATCTCGATCAGCGCTATACTCAGCAATGCTAACCGAGTCCCATCATTCAGAATCATCGGGTTTGCAAACATCGTATATCGGAGATGAGTGAGATACCAACTGATCCATTCTGAATGTCACTCACTCAGTATCCGCCTGGCTGATTAGAAAATGAAAAGACGGCGGAAGTGACCATCTTTCCATCACAAACACAACTACTGTTTGGTTTTTTTCTTACTGTAGTAAAGCTGTAAAATCAAATAAATTTATTAATTGGCTATGTTTAAAATCAAACAACATTTGCTAATGATCGGTTACATGTATCACTCGCTCACTGCCTGAACCATTCACTCCTGATCCTAGCCCAATATGATTCGCCGTATGCATCGCTCAATGGTGAGATTCCAATTTGATGATAGTGCTGCGCTGTTTTGACAGCAAACATCGTGCGAGGTGATCTGTATTTTAGCGATGAATAGAACGATCGATGATCGGATAAGTCCAGTAGCAATCAATAACAAAACCCGATCGCTGTACGTTCAGTTGCGAAGTGCAATCAGGAACATTCATTGAAAATGAATGATTTTCGGAACACTGAATTACAGTAACTTTTTTTTTTGGACCAAACTGAATTTTTAAGTTTTCAATCAAAAGATTCACTAACGAAAGACAGACAATGATGCTGAATAATTACAGGGGCAAAAATTAAAAATATTTCTGAAGTTTTTGAACTACAAAAATACATAAAATTTAACCTTAATGCTTATCCCAAAGTCCTCACACTTTTTCCAATTTCTTTCTCTCTCTAAACTTTGCCATTTGACAGGGTTTCTAGACGTTTGTCCTGAAACAAACTCTTGGAAAATGTCCTTATTTTTAAAATATAAAAATTAATCGCAAAGTGCCCCTACAAACAAAACAAAAAATGAAATACACAAAGCAAAAAAGTTTAACTTACTTATGAAACAACTCGTTTGCTTCTAAATTCATTCGTTTTTTCGGGAGAAACATTTGATTCAGTGTCTTCGAAAAAAATTAAGATTTTGAAACTAAATTAACACTTACAACAAAAATTACCAAATATTTGTTTAAATTTTGGTTATGATTTTTTCTCCAGAAAATAATCAATAACAAGTTTAAATATATTTAAACTGTTTTCAACGTTTGAAGTTGCTTTATCATGGGCTAAACCCGGCTATTTTTTCCTTCTTTTTTTTTATAAGCATTGCCATGAGTTGAACTCAGCTAAAATGCTTTGCCGGCTATTTTAATTTTATTAAGACACTGCAATGAGCTAAACTTACAAAAAAGTCATTACTTCACTCTATTTCACTTAACTTACTTTCATCTTAATTATTAGTATATGTTCAGGATGCCACAGGGTCTTCAATAATCGTAGAATCAATTTTTGTATTAAAACACGAGAGGAGAGGTAACATTTCTTGTGTTCAAATACAATCCCCTCGATAGATTGGTTCTAAAGTTTTAATAAAAATATTGTATGGGAGACCCCTTTTTTCTTTTCATTTCCTTACTGGAAAATGGAATTGGTTTAAAATAATGATTAACACATTTTTCGGAATCCAAATATCTGATTGACCACCTTACGGGGCTTTTCAAAGTCAAATCTCAACGGTTGTTCAAGGTTCTAGAAAAAATGGCCCTTCCTCCGACTTCGAAGAACTAGAGTTATAAATGAACGGGAAGCTTGGTGCATACTCTCGTGCTAAGTTGATAGTAAAGCATCAAAAATCTGTAAAAATGTTTTAAAATCCATTGGATATTTTTTAAGTCATTGCAGCTTTTTTTAATTTTTGCATTCTGAGAGGTTTAAGCAGCTCCAACTTTTTCTGAAAATTACTTGGAAAACTCAACCATCACCTTATGATACCTAGTCATAGAATCAAGAACTCGAAAAGATATCAGTCATGACGGGCGTGGGACAAAACAGCCTCCAACGATAAAGGATCACACTTCTGACAAACACAATTTATCTCGTCCTCGGCCGCCGTTTTCGTCGAGCTCAACAAAAGGTGGTGGTGCCAGATAAATGCCGAAAGGCGGCACGGGGCTAGAATTTTAATCACTGCAACATGACGGTGGCCCACGGTGCTTGTTTGATTCGATTTTTCTTCGTCCCGTCTTATCTTTCTAGTCTAGCCTGGCACTGCAAGGATGTCAACAATTTGTTAATTGGTTCAGCTCGATTAACAACGACGGTTTGGGATGGGGGAGTGTCAATAAAATTAGGGACATTAGAATGGGGGATGCATGGGAGATCCATTCATTGTCTAGAAGTTTCACAAACAGTCCCTTAAAGGAAGAGACAAATTATCTTTAAACGACCAAATTGATCGAGATAAGTTCCACTTGAAATGGCACCGAAAATGGTTTGTTTGGCTGCCGGCTGTTTCGAAGTTTCTCCTTTGCCAGGACATTTATTGAAATTTATTGAAAACGATTCGATCCATTTAGCATGACAAATATTCGCGATAAATTGATCCATTCTGATATCATTTCGAAACATTTCAATGTACATACGTTTAAAATAAGCACATTATTTGTAACTTACGTCGAATCAACTTCCAATGCATGACGTCAACATGGAAACATCAATTTTTAGAGTCTGTTTTCAAATGCGAAAGCTTAGTTGAATCTAATTAGCAAATACTCTCTATCGTTAGAAGTACTTAACGTAATGTTTGAAGTACTCTTCTCCCCTCCTAAAGGAAGATAAACAAATCCCAATTAACGTCGTCGTAGTCTTTTCCGTTGTCAACTTTTCATCAACGAGGAAACATGCTAATGCATACGGCTTCCGGCTTCGTCGTCGCCACTGGATTTGAATGAGGTCGAGCTCAACCGCATAGAAAGCCGCAGCCAGCACAGTTCCTCGGATATCAAAAGCCAATTTATCAGAGGACCAGACGTTAGATGTCCAAAAGTCCCCGGCGGAATCCCCTTCCGAGATGTGTAGAGTCGAGCTCTACTGACTGACTCTGAGTGGTTCTATATGCTGTCTTCTGCCTATGCATTAGTCCTATACTATATGAAAGAATCCTGCTCAAAAGTAGCAGAAGCCAGTCGGTGATTGAGTCCTGATTTGCATTCCATTTGCGGGGTAGCATTAGTAAATGGTGCAGAAAATAAATTCGGCCTGTCTCATCGTTTTCTGAGTCGGAGCTCGAGGATTGCGTCTTCTTTATGCTCCTGGCCGGATTGAGGAAAGGAAAAAAAATGAAAAACGGAAATCCTCTCTCTTCGCCGGTACTTTCCAAAGGGAAAACCGCAAAAGCCAAGTGAAAAACCACCCGAACCGGAAATCATTCATTTGGACAATGAATAAAAGGCACACTCGTACTTCCGGATTTACAGTGCTTTGTCAAAATATTTGAATCTCTTTTCTCTGAATTACTTATTCCCAATTATGGCTCGAACATCATGTTTTTATTTTAAAACCGTTAGTAGCAGCGATTGCTTCAGCGTTTGCCTACCTTCAGGCGTTTAAATATCGTGTTCGAATATTTACTAATCGCGCTGTATTGCGCCACTCGATGCGACTTTTCGTTTGGGAAATAGTTTCTATTTTTTGGCTAGCACTTTTCAACACGTAAAGTAAAAAAGCAAAAAAACAAGCCTACGACGAATCATCGCCAGCCAATTTCTTCCGGTGATGGCCCAAATTGCTCTGTCACCGAATAATTTGTGCTGCGATGTCTCTCGAGATGCATAATAATAACGAATTCTAGCGCCACCCACCACATCACGTTTATTCAAAGCGGAAAAGTTGTACCTTTTTTGGAGAAATAGAAATGTGGCTGACGAATTTGGAGGATAAAAGCTATTTCGCTTGCTTTTGTCCGTTTTTTTTTTGGTAAATCCGTCAAGATCTCTGATCTGACACCGAAATTAGACCAAACTTTTTGGCTTGCGATTTGTAGATTTTCTCCTCTAGGAGAACACAGCAAACCAATTTCACGAGGGCAAAGGAGAGATTTCCTTTTGATTTGATTATATTTTCGTGAGTGGTTTTCATCAAAATTTTCCTAGGTGATATTGTTTCGGTCGTTTTTCTTTTTCCATCCTAAGGAGGATGGGAATATTCTCCAATCTTTGCTAAGTTTTACTTTGTTAAATAATATTAAACAACTGATACTGATACAATGCAACGGAATCTGATCAAACTTTTTTAATCCACGTCTCTAAGTAACTTAAGTAGTTTTGGAATGTTAATTTCATGCGTCTGGTTTTGCATAAAAATTCATGTTTATTATCAGAGAAATTTTCGGTCGCTAATGAAAAGCCCCATATAATCTCCCAGAAATTGGCTAATCACATAAACAATGCTTAAAAACTTTTGCGTCTAAATTTCAGCCGGAGAAAAAAACCATCACTTGTGGCATTTGCCGGAAAACCCCAATAAAAAAAAAACAGAAAAAGTTAAGCCGTAAAAGAATCCATCGACCATGCAGATGAGCATCACAGAAGCAGCAGCACATCGCTTCCAACAAACTAAACATAAACATCGTCGTCCACCTTGATGCTTTCATTTCTCTCGTCTGAGGAGCATATTATTTAGCTACACACTTTTTCCACATTGCAAGAAGCACCGCACCTGTGCTACATTCTATACACACTTATCTCTCAAGTCCGTGCTCAAGCAGATTTGCTCCAGCCATCTTTCTTTTATTTTTTTATATTTTTGGGGCGCAGACAACTTTCATCCGAAAAAAAACTACTCTTTCAGAAAACGACCTCAGCTTTAGGTATCTGCCAGACGGATGGGCTGGTTCTTAACATAGACAAACACCTGATGAAGATGGGTTTATTGGATCCTCTGGTTTCATAACGAGGTATAAGATATGCAAAGTATGCATTTGTAACTGCAATGTATTTGTATTAAATTTTAGTAATAGATTTACCATATTTATTTTGACTATTTAAAGAAGGTAGGCAGTTTTTTTTAAAGGTCGCATACCTTTGTAAATTAGGGATAGAAAGCAATATTTCAAATCGATTTTCTGGCTATTTGAAATCAATAAAATATGCATGGTTATCTAAACATAGAAAACATTTTATAAAAAATCGATATTTGATTTAACTCTCAAGGGCTGGGATTTGAACAAAAAGAAATAATGATTTGAGTATTTTTTTTTGGTATTTTCTCGGCAGTTGACATACAAAAGAGTAACATATGTTGACCTGTATTTTGATCACAGTCATCAAATCTCACGAGGTCTCTTCTTCAGTGCATGTTGTGTACGAGTGTAGGATATCTAAATTTGGAAATATTAATGAAATCATGTCTTCTAAAAAATATGAATGTATACATTCAGAATTAAAACTTACTTTTTTTATATCAAACTAAATGAAAAATTTAATGTTAGAAGCCGTGATTTCCGTGATAAGCTGTCCGTTGTTTCAACTTCTTTCAATTATCTTTTCAAACGATCTTTCTGTAAACGTCCTTTGGTCCTTGACACCCCTTCTCTTTTCCAAACTACTCATTTTTCTGCAGAATTTTTCACAGGAATAGTCACTTAGGTCTGTTGAAGATCCGGAACAACCGTAGAGAAAACCAATTTTTGAAACAAACAGTGTTCGGCATCGCTAACTGAAAAGTTAGCGGCGCTTATTAGATCGCTATCTCGGTCAAAGTTAGCGATCGCTAATTAAAGCCGCTTAATGTTGCGTAAAAGTTATCGATCTATAATAAAGCACTAATCGCTAATCGATAGTAGAAAGTTTTGAAAAAGATAAGCTAAACACAAGTTTTTCAGCCATCTTTAAATATAATATTGTCTAGAAAAGTTGTTAAATGATATCAATAGGGGCAGTTTTCGAACTTATTTTGTAATATTTCTGTACATATCAGTAGCATCAGTCCACTTTTAGTTTTAGTTAGCGTATTTAGTGGAAAGTAAAAGGGAAAAAATTGGAATCACACTTTTCGAAATATTTACCCGCATTTTAATTTTTTTACATCAGTTAATGCAAAGAAATTCGAAATAGTATTTCATCTTTTTTGACATCAATACACTTATTTTGTTCTGGAAATTTCAATTTTTCACAACTTTTTCATTTCTTTTATATTCAAAGAAGGCTTATGCTTAAGACATATATTCAAGTGAAGGCAATTAAAAAAGACGCTCATTTGACTCCAGTCAAAATCGAGATCGAATAGCTTCTGAAACAAATCTTTAACGAAAACTTATATACCTGATCGGATTCAAAATTTTAAATCTGAATAATGCCGAATTTATGATTCAAAGTCTATGGCCAAATTAACACTTCAAAGAGTTAGCGTTCTTCGGTTAGCGGAACTAAAAATTAGCGAAACTTTCTTATCCGCTAGCTGAAGAAAAATATAGCGAGAAAATGATTTCGCTAACCGAAAGTTAGCGGACTCATTAGCGAATAGCGTGTAATCGTTTTCGTGCCGGACACTGGTAAAGCTTAGTTCTTTTAGAAATGGGACAGTTACGAATGCCTGTATCTTAAAAATCATTCGTTTGAACGAAATACTTTCTATGAAGAAAATGAAGGTAATGTTATGATCTTTCATGAAAAAATTTGAAAAAAAATATTTACAGTTTTTTGTTAAAGAAATTTCTACTTTATTCTTGGTATCTCCCATTGGCCGGCGCACACTTTTTTCAGTCATGGTATTGATCAGTTTCTCCAACTTATACTTCGTAAAATCTATATTTTAGTTGGCTTCACCCTCCTTCTTCAATTTCTGATACTTTTCGGTCCAATACTTCTCTTTGAAAAGAAACTGGAAGCATTTTAGTGGATACAGTTGTTTCAAAATAAACAAGTTTGATTATATTTTTGATCACATTTTTGAACGTTTTTTTTTGTACCGGTTTAACAGATTAAGAGCTTTGGAAATATCAAAAAAATGGTTGTTTGAGGTTGAATTCAATGAGTCATCACTAGGCAACACTTTCAGCTTATCGGAGAAAATTGTTTTGGACATTTCAGCGATCTACCCTTAGTTTTTCGTTTATTGAAAATTAAAAATGCTGGTATGAGACTTGACTTCTTTGGTGACCCTTAACCGTTGTTGTCGATCATGTGCTTCACTCCAATGCTCGATTTGAACTTTGTGGACATTATTGACAGTGTTTGCATACTTATCCACCACAAAAACTCAGTAATTCTTTGAATAATCAACGGTTTTGTCAGCTATCAATTTTATAATGACGAATTTTCAAGGAAACTGTGCAAAATTATTTTTTTCTTTTTCTCTTGCATCGTACATATCTCAAAAACGCGTATATTTTAAATTTTGAAAAAAAATAGGTCGAATAGTACTTTTTACAGGCAACAAAATGCTGTCAAAATTTTTAATATCCAATAACTAGTTAACGAGCTATTAGCAAATGAAAGTGTCCCATTTCTAAAAGAACTAAGCTTTATTCTGTATCACAGATTCTATGACGGAAATTGGCTCAAAATTCTGTGAAATTATAGATTTTTCTGTGATTTCGGCAACCTTGATATGTATGTATGTATGTTTGACCCACCAGTGGCTGATAGGTCTTTCGACACGAGTCGGTACGGGAAGTCTCGATCGCACATTCAAATATTGATAATGCTTAACTCATCAACAATTTTTGCAACACAGCCAAGCGATCCGTTACCACTGGCTTGGAACAGGTTTAAGTCATCCTACTCCCCTTCCAACTGTTCGAAGCAAATAAATAATCATGAAAAGTACCTAAGTAACCTACTCATGATTCCTAATCCCCAATAATAGAGTCAAGCTTTTTTATTTTAATGAAAACACAAATACATTTTTGATTTAAATGTAAGTAGTAAAAAAGTAGTAAATGAAAGGGTACTAATCTTCAAGCCATCATAAGGCTTCATTAGTTCTTCGTAGCTTCACACCACAAAACAAAACTTTGCATGCTCTACTGTTACGTATAAATTGACTACTAATCGCAGCAGTCTAGTATTTTATATCTATGTGTGTGCTGAGTGTACGCTGAGTAGTTAGTCAGTCAGTCGGCGATCAAGCGAGCGAGTCAAGTGGTGTGTATTCCCCTAGTAGTTTGTGATCCGGTGACTCGACGGTGTTGTTTCCGAGCTTCGGAGCTCCGGACAGGTCTGCACATTGGCGACCGTGGCAGGTGTTTCTCTTTGACTTGCTAGAGTGGTTTGTGGAAGTCGAGGTTGGAGAAACGAAAAGCGAACCGAAAAGTGTTCTAAGATTCACGTAGAAATAATGATAGTCAAACTCGCTTTAAAATCAAACGGATTACAAGTTACCCATTGGGTAGAAACATTTGCAGCAGAAAAAAGCTACACCGTTATTTTCTATTTCAGTCAAATGAAAAAAAAAGAAACCGTATGTGGGAAATAAGTGATTTTACGAATGAACAGATTATGAAATATTGCCAAAATTATGATGATGAACATGATATATAAAGCGAATTGAAAGGACAGCTTGATCATGTGGTTCACAATTTCAAGCGAGTTGAGAGGACATCTTGAAATTGAAAGGCAAGTTGAGAGGACAGCCTAAACATATCGATAAGAATTTAAGCGAGTTGAGAGGACAGCTTGGAATTCCAAGGTGAGTTGAAAAAACTGCCTGAAAATATCGATCAAAATTCAAGCGAGTTGAGAGGACAGCTTAGAATAAAAAGGCGAGTTGAGAGGACACCCTGAACATATCGATAAGAATTCAAGCAAGTTGAGAGGACAGCTTGGAATTGAAAGGCGAGTTAAAATGACAGCCTGAACATATCGATCAAAATTCAAGCGAGTTGAGAAGACAGCTTATATTTCAAAGAACAGTTGAGAGGTCAGTCTTAAAGTATCGATGAGAATTTCAAGCGAGTTGAGAGGACAGCTTGAAATTCAAAGGTGAGTTGGGAGGCAAGCTTGAGCGTACTGATATGAATTCCAAGCGAGTTAAAAGAATGCTTGAAATTAAATGACGAGTTGAGAGTATAGCCCAAACACATAATCGAATTTCAAATCAAGCTGGTTGAAATAACAGCTTGATGAAAGAACCATCTATGAAGCATTTCGAGAGAACTGTTCAGATGAATTGTTTACAGTTCGGGTTGAGAGGACAGCTTGAGGGGTCAACTTAGAACTTAGGAGAGAAGACACATGTTGTGCATTTTGGATCAAATTTCAGTCACAGATGAGTCAAGACTATCGAGAAAGAATTGAGTTCTGGCAAAATGTTATTGGGAAGAAAAATACGAGATTATCTGACTATTTGATTTGTTTACAAATCATACTGATATTTTGAACAGGTGGAGTTTGTCTGGAGGGTAAATCAATGAATGTAAGAAACTGCACCTTGAGTTAAGAGGTGGTCAGCGTGGGGCATACCAGATGTTTTCTGAAATAACAGAAGTTTATCATTTGTATCTTACCTTCATATAAACTTTACGCAATTACATCGGAGTTTCTTGACCATGTAGTGCAAAATGAAAACTGAAAAAAAACCTTTGAAAATATGAGATATTGATTAACTCAATTGAACTCGGAGATTAAATGTGTAATCGTTAAATTACAACACCGTAAAGATTATGTTAACCGTGTATCAAATACATGGAATGACGTTTCATACCCAGACAACCAGAAGTCGTATTTTCTTTTACAGATTACATCGTATAGAATGTTATTTATACTCATTTTCGTATATCTGCACCTACAGTGTGCGGTCCATGCATATTCTTTATCGTATTTAAAAGCATTGCATGATTTTATTACGACAAGAAGAGAGACTCGTATTTATATACATATGAACTCGACCTTTGTGTACGACAATTCGCAAAAAATTCGTGAAACGACCGATATACGGTGATCAGCCGTGACTGAGAGATTTTGTCGTACTATGCATAAAATAATTCGAAATAAAAAACGTATATAACTGCATTGATTCGTAATAATGTGCATGCAATCGTATACCTTTGCAAATTAATTCGCATGTCTGATTTTCGTAAAACGTATTTGCTGGCAATCGTAAAAGAATACAAAAAAGTTCAACAAAATCGTTTATGATAATGGGACATCGATGATTGGAATCGAATTAAAGGAGGCTTCAAAATGTTGGTCTATTTTTAGATCATCGATGACGTGTTCTACGATTTAAAAGATTTAAGTTATATAAATATACGGTTGGCTTTTGGTTTAATGCCTTTGAAGCAAATCCCCTTGAACTTATATATTCCAGATAGCGTCGAGGAACCATCATAAGCTGCAGATCGTATGGTCAGGGGATCAAGTTCACGTACTAACAATAAAATCAGCAATCAGGCAAATAATAAATTTGTACGATATAAACTTGAATTTGACAGCAAAAATCGCATTTCTTTGAAATAATCTTATTTTTATTATTTTTATGGATGAATATACTGATTGGTTTAAAGTATAAAAAAAATAATAATCTTATTTTTATTCAACTGACGGAAAATGAGAGCCCTGCACTCAAGTCGCAAAAGACGACCAAATAAGTCGTCAAACTTTCCATATTGTAACGAAAAATGTCGTATATTACAACCTCAATCATCTATATGATGATGTAAATTGTCATAGTATATTCCAAAAAGAATCAGGGTAGTCGTAAATGATGCGCATGACAGGTCGTGCAAATCGTAATTTAATACAATCCCAATCAAAAATATGTTTGCTAATGTACCTATATGGCCTCCAAAATGATACGTATATACTAGTTTTGCTACATTATATACGATATGTTTACAGGTATATTTGCATGTATATTTGCGTTGCAAATTCGAAATACCCACCAAATGGTTGTCTGGGATAATTTAAACATAAAAAAGCGACTAGCCTAAATACCACTGCGATTCAATTTGTCTTTTGTTTCTTGATAAGGGACACTTTTTGTGATCCAGTACAAATCTGAAGTACGAGGATGGAGTACAAATACAAATATAATGTGGTTTAACATATTAGTTGATGGAAATTATTAAAAAGACGATTTCGTCAAACGAAGTTTGAAATAAAGGTGGCAGTGAAACATAGCATGAGCTGCGCATTTGTAAATTATTTATGCTTACATTAGTTAATTGGCCTCGTAAGCTCATAGTACTTTACATCAGCTTATTGATAGAATTAATGTAAGAAGTCCATTAGACATTTTTCGAGTACAAAAACGAATATGTTCAAAATTTAAAATTAATTAATATTGTGTTAATCATTGCTCCTCTTAGCTACTGAGCCTATTTCTGTATAGAAAACGCATACTGTGTATATTATGGCGTTTTCCTGGTTCTTTTTTCTTGAAAAACGTGCTTTTGTAATTCTATTATTGGTGTTTTGTTTGGGATAGGAGGGGGATGTGTGAATGGATTAAACCGACCCTTGGTCATCCCTCATGAGCGTGTACGCTGAGTAGTCAGTCAGTCAGTCGGCGATCAAGCGAGCGAGTCAGTTGGTGTGTGTATTCCCCTAGTAGTTTGTGATCCGGTGACTCAACGGTCTTGTTTCCGAGCTTCGGAACTCCGGACAGGTCTGCACACTATGCACGTCCATAGGTGCACGTGCGCGAAAATGTTATGATGAAAAAAAACATAATAGTTTCATATGCTTATGTAAAATCTTTAAAGTACGCTGCACGTTTGTCAACGCTTATTTCACTTCAATAATCTCAAACCTTCTTATTAATTTCACCAAACATCACTCAAAAAAGCTTACTTTTTAATGTTTTTGTTTTAGATTTCCGTAGGTCAATTTGTAACCACAATTTTCACGCAAACGTTTACCTTTTCCGGTCGCGTTTTTCAAGTTCATCGGCTGTGCATCACTTGGGCTTTACGTTGGTGTCGTAACCGGTGGTTCAACTTTTCTTTACACTGTCTCTTAATTTTTTCTTCAAAACACTTTATTTTACATAATGATTGTTAAAACAGGAAGAAAAGCATCTGCAATATAAAAAGCTAGGCTTCTTTCTAGGTTTCCACAATCATTTCCTGTTGAACACATTCCAAGGCCCCTGGATCCCCGTCAATTATTTTAAGGATGTACTCCTGCTACTCGGCTTAAACATTTTTAATTAATTTCACTTAAATTTTCACATTGAATATTTATCGAAACAAAATTTTCACGGACGGAGAAAAAAGCATCGCCTACCAATCCAAATTCCAGTCAAAGACGAGAAGGCCCTATTAAGAAAATGAAAAAAAACTGAGAAACTGATGAAACTGTAAAGACTTTGATGAAGAATATCGAGCGAAAATGCGTTCAATTTTTCACTCAAGGCTCCATCCATTTACTTTTCTTTTGATTTTTGAAGAAAATATATGTATAAAAGTACCCTAAAATTTTGGTTTAATTCTAAACATAAAAAATAAGTTAGCAGTACATTTTCGGTGTCGCAATAATTTCGTGTTCACCCTTTTAAGTGGCTTGAGTCTAAACTTTGGCTCAGCTTGCGTTCGAATAAATGTACTAGTTCTCCAAGGCGCTATGGGGTTTGAGGCGGCAAAAAGTCAAAAACTGAACGTTAACGGATCGCTTTTTTATTTTAACTAGTTAATTACTTAATAATTGACTAAGATATTCACAGTTTTTCCACTCATTATCTTGGATACTGAACGCACCACAGACATCAGACTTTTAAAAACTGGAAAATTTATATGATGAAGAAAAAAATAAATAAATTACATATATACGGAGAACCATTTTTTCTTCAATTTAAAGAACACCATATGACAGCTTATATTAAAAGTTATCATTTGAATTATTTAAAATTTTAGTAGTAGTAAGTAGTAGTAGTAGTAGTAAATATTTATTTTTTTCAAAAGTCAAAAACGTTAAAGCCTTGCCGAAAAAAATCCCCGCATTTCCCCATACTCTTTTCACTATTAAAATCTCGTTTGAGGTCCTAAAAATACAATGAAAATGATTCCAGGCACTCAAAAGCACCGTTTTTGAGTTCAAGTCAAATAAAGCTGAAAATATCATGCAAATGGGTAATTTTTACCCATTAATGAGTATGAATTCAACAAAGTTGATGTTGGTCTGTCAAAAAAAATATTTCTCATGATTAATCATTTCACACGTTATTAAAGATTTTTTGGATGCAAAAGACAATGGTTCAAAATCTGCTGATGAGTGAAATTTATTTTTGTTGAAAAAAACCTGAGTTTTGACCAAAATTGTCCGGATATTGGATTTTCGATCAAAAATTTAGAAATCAAATACCCAGATGTTGCCAGGTTTTAATAAAGATAGCCCGGATTCGTCCGGCCCGGATACGTGTGAAAATAATTCTGGCAACCTCACTCTACTGCATAGACTATGAATCCGTTGAGAAAAAAAAATTGTCAAGGGTATAATTTTATTTTCCTCTTACTTAGCAATTTTGAAAATTGTTTATCTATAGTTTTAATTGATTAAAAAGTTTAAGAAATGATATATATTTTTTAATTTTCATAAGGTTTTACAATTACTGCAAAATAAATTTTCTATGCATTAAAATTGGTTAAAATCTTTGAAATTACTGAATTAAGCTGAAAAATGTGCCAAAAAAAGTCGAGGAAATATATGGGCTGGTACGCAGTAGTGGACCTACATGTAAGAGAAGCGACGTCTGAAACACAAAATTCCAATCGATACAAAAAAACTGTTAAAATGGCTTCGAGCTCTTGTCGTAGAGCTTTAAGTTTTCTAATTGAAAACTCAACCAAACAGAGTATTGTGATTGTTTTTGTAGTTCAAACAGATGATTTTAAAGCTCGTCATATGAATTCATGATTAGGTGCAATTTTTTTCATTGCTTTGGTGGATCGTGTTTCTAGTTAGAAAACTATCTGATCGTTAACTTAATTCAAGTCATTCATACCGTTTATCTCGCTCTTTCAGGCATCAAATTTAATGTTGTTTTGTTGGATTCACTGAGCGTTCATTTTACAGCTTGAATATTGAGCCAGAAAACAGTGCTGAGGTTTTTTTGCCACATATTTAATTTTTTGCCACATATTTAATTTTTTGCCACATATTTAATATTTTTTCACTAAAGCATGGATCACTACAAATCTGGACGCACTATTTATTTTACCATAGTGCTCCTAGTTGTCGGATCTGGAATGTTTTGGCAGCACTTTGTAGAGGAATGTTTCTTCTACCAGTGCTGAAAATTTCATTACGATTCGTGTTGTTACAAAAAAGTTACACGTGATGGAAGCCGCGAGATGAGAATAAATATTGAACACCCACGTCAAAAACCCGACGTGGTCGGGTTCAAAAATCGCGAAATCGTTAAAAATGGTCAAATCAACCGTGTGTAGCGTTCTCAAACGTTTCCGTGAGATGCGTACTATAGATCGGCAGGTTCATACCAAGCATCATAGTGGAGTTAAGGATCGGAAACTGCATTTGAAGGTGTTGAGAACGATCAAGGAAAACACAGGGTAGTCGGACTATGACATTGCCAAGAAATTCAACGCCGACCGGTGCACCGTCAGCAGAATTCGTCTACGCGAAGGAATACGATCCTATCGGACCAGTAAGCAACCAAACCGGACATTGAAGCAGAATTTAGTAGCCAAAGGACGTGCCCGCAAGTTATACAAGAAGATTCCAACGAAGTTCGACGGATGCATCCTCATGGATGACGAAACGCACGTGAAGATGGATTTTGGGCAGCTTTCTGGCCAAAAATTATGTAAAGCGACTGCAGTGGTGCACTGCACTGGTCATGGTGATGTCCCCGGCAACTTCAAATTCGTTTTTGCTGATAAGTTTGCAAGAAAGTGTTTGATCTGGCAAGGTATTTGCAGCTGCGGACGAAAAATTCCGGTTTTTGTGAAAAACAAGACCATGGACTCCGAAATTTACAAGGAGGAATGCCTGAAAAACTTTTTTTTTCGTACATTAGATCTCACAAAGGACTAGTTAAGTTTTCGCCAGATTTGGCAAGCTGCCACTACAGCTAGGAGGTTCTACAGTGGTATTGGGCCAACGGGTGGATTTTGTCGAAAAGGACATCAACCCACCCAACTGCCCTCAATTCCGCCCTATCGAAAAATTTTGGGCAATTGTCAAGCAGAAGATGAAGAAGAATGGTAGGACGACTCGGGAAGCAACAGAGATGGAGAGATTGTGGAACAAAATGGCCGCTGAGGTCAGCGAATAGGGTGTTCAAACTATAATGAGTGATACTCAACCAAAAGTTCGAAAATTCATCAAAACAACATCGGAATAATTTTTTTATTATTTTTCCTTTTAAGTGCAATAAAAACCCTACATTTCAAGTACAAAACATTTTTATTTCGTTTATATAGCTCCGAGATAGACCCGTTTTAATGCGTCCAGATTTGTAGTGATCCATGCTTTAGTAGAAGGTCTTTAACATAACTTTATGGTAAAAAAAAAAGGATAATTACCTAGCCGGTTAGGGTCATATAGACCCGGAATACTATTTTGGCTGTATTTTCAAATCTACTGAACCGAATTTCATAGGTAAATTATATCATTTAAGAGTCGTCTGCATGTTCACCATCTATTCATGATGAAAAAAAATTATTTTAATTTCGTTGGTGTCTAAAACTTGAGCCGAAAGACAAACTGATCAAGAAAAGGATGGCGTTTTTGAACAAAGATCGTGACTATCCCGGCTGAAATAGTGAAAATGCTCTGTCAGCTAACTTTGGCTAATTTAAAGATTCATTTAAAGTAAAAAAAAAGTTTTTGCTTTTCGATGTCAAATGTCATGCATGGAAATATAAGAAAAATAAAATATCATTGATTTTTTTCTTGAAAATCGTTGATTTTTCTGAATAATCAGTTTATATTTATGTTAATGATCTGATAAACTATTAAAACTATAAAAACATGAAAACCAATGGAAACTCATTTAATTTTTTTGTGATATTTATCACATTAAAAACCGCTAAAACCAAACAACGAAAGATAAAAGAAATTCGTTGAACCTTATTTCATCATAAATTTGATTAAATGTGCAGATTTCAAATCCTCGAGTGAATTTAAGTATCGTATTTGATTGTTTTTAATATTATTCCAAAAAAATCCGAGTGGTTGAGCTCAGGGTAACACAAAGCGTAAAGGAAAAGTCGATATTCCTCAGATTTGGTCCTCAATAATGATTTAATATAAGAATCGGCCACCCTATCAGTCTCTTCATTATTAATTCATCACTATCAGTTGGAATTGAACGTAATTTAACAGAACTGTAATTTTTTTCATCAAAATTTCTTATAAAAATATAGTTTTAAAATCATCAAAACTAATTTCTATGAACTTTTTAGATTACCAGCTGTGGTCTGTAAACTAAGCACTTTTATTTTTTCAATATGCTCTCAATCTATCCTAATTAATATCTTCTTCAACAAAATTAATTTGATGCAAACCACCCATTTTTAATGGACTTTTTATGGACTTTTTGGCTTCAAGGCCGTTTTCTGAAGATCATAAAAAATCAAAACTCAAATTTTCAAGAAGCATTTGAAAGAAGACATTTGTAAAATTTCAAAATGGTAGTGTTTATGAAATTTTATAACCAAATCAATAATCCGGGTATGAATGATCCTAACCGGCAAATTGTCCTTTTTTGCTGGGTAATTCTAGTTACTCTATTCGAAAATCTGAAAATGAGAAATTGTAGACCTCCTCATTCTAGGAAAAGTCAGTAATTATCATGTATCTAGCTTTAACCGTTCCTGATATACCGCTTCGAGAAAGTTTTTAAGTAAGCAATGAAAGGTTTTAAGAAAGTAATGTAACAAATCGATAATTTTAAATTAATGCATAAAACATTTTACAAAAGGAGGTTATGTGAATTTATTTGTTATACTTAGCTCATGTAGCCCAAAACTTGCTAAACTTTGAAACTGGAACAATCAATATGCAAGAAAAAATAAGGAAATTTCATACATTTCTTAATACTAAATGGAGTTTTGAAATATTCCAATTTGTAATATGAACATTGGAAAATTGAACTTGGTGATCGATACTCAGATATTTTTTAAAAGTTTGGTACGTTCGAAATGAAAAAATATTAAAAATAGGTTGAGGTTAGTTTTAATGATTTCTTCTATGATCAAGTATCGAGTAAATTTTATGTAACACATTTGTCGTTCTCAATATTTTTAAATTGAATACTTTTTTATCAGAATCACGCATCAATATTAACAGTATCTCAGGAGCCCAGGTTTCTCTTTGGCCACATTATTTACCACGGAAATTTCCATGCCACATCACCCTTACCTGCTGCACTTCCTTTCCTCTATCGTTTTTACTATCCATCACAAGATGGTAAAATGGAAATAACATTTTTAAGGTTCTATAAACAATGTTATTATTTGTTCTATTGATTCGAATTCAGATGGTTCCACATTTTTAAAATGAATGGATAAAAAAAGATTAATTATGCCGTTTTGCAAATTCGTTAATGTTATAGGATCCAGTTTAAGGGAAATAAGAAACTTTCATTGAGGTTTTGTTATTTCGCAGTTTCGATTTTTAATCGTTCTTATGTTTTTTTAAGCCAGTTGAAACACTATTGAAAAATCACTATCATCGTTTAATCATGAAATCAGTAATTCTTTATTTTAATGTGTTTTTTTTTGAAAAATTAGTTCAAAAAGGTAACTTTAACATTCTAAGAAAATATATAATTCTTAAAATAATAGTCTCATCTTGTCTTAACAAATGTAGACAATTGACTAGGAACCGTGGGAGTGCAAGAGAAGAAAATAAAAGTTTTCACTGATTAGTGATGAGAGAAAATTAGAGATGTTTTCGAAAATTTCCGTTGCAGAAAAATTACTAAATGAAATACATATGAATTGATAAGATATCCTTTCAAAAATAAATTAATTACAAGGATACATTGGTTTTCTTCATCATGTTTTTATTATTCCAGATTAAATATGTTTTTAATAAACTTAAATAACTTACTATTGATGAGAAAAACTTCTAAAATGTGAGGCAAAGAAAAGCATAGAATCAAAGAGTTTCCAGAAAGGCAATATTCATAGATAAACAATTTGGAATAATTTGTGTCATTTTAAGTTACTTTCCATCTTCAACCATTCAAGCCCTTTCGCAACTCTTTGCTTTAACAGGGATCATGTTTAGGAAAAAGAGCTAGTTTATCAAGAAAGAAATTTGGATGGTATTTATTTGCCTTCAATATTTTACTCGATTCATTTTAATTGGACGTTTATAAAATGCCTCAGAAAAATAGGAGTTTCCTTAGGAAATGTGTAGGAGCATAGGAGGTGTAGGAAACTCATGATCGCACCATTTACCAAAATGGTTCCTGATCTCTACCTTTCACCAACTTACACAACCCCTTCCTTGGATACTTGAATATGGATTCTCAGACGCATAGACGGTTTCCATAGTTTGTGATACTAGCTTATATCTGGTTCTGACTATTTCAATTTGTTTTGGAGTGCATTATTGAGAGGTTGCTAGTTGAACTTAAAGAGTATCTTACTAACAATCCTTCCTTTTTCCCCATTGACTACTAGGACGTGGCCGGCGCCGTTATTAATCATATAAAAAAGGGAGAGCATCAGTTTTGTAAAATGAGAATGACTGCTAATCCCAAGCACAATTCTTTTGGACTCTGTGCAAAATTGATGGCCTCGATTAATCACGGAGTAGCAACCATTGGCGACGTGGAACTTGTTCTGCTTAGCCACGCCAGCGATCATGGAATTCGAAATGTATAGTTTGAAAACAAATGTAAAAAATTCGAAGTTCCTCTAGAATCAATTTAAAAAAAACCTGTGAATGAAGCATTTCGAGTTCAATGATTTAAGGTGGATATGAGTAGTCAACCAATCTAAGCTGAGCTAAGCTATACTAAGCTCATGTAGCCCACTACAACTATCGAAAATGTATGATGTAAAAAATTGCAATTGCAAAAATGCAATTGTTTAAAAGCGATTTAAGATGATAACAACCTTAGAATCTTTTTGAAATAAAACTCTACCTCGTAGCAAAAGTGCGTCCCTCCATTTTTTTTTAAATTATTGGACACGTTTTAACCAACTTTTGGTTATTCGCGTATCACTGTTTCAAATAGTCTGATTTTTTAACGTTATTTTTTGCTGAATACATGTCGAAAGAATTCTTTACAGTTACATTATGAATTCTTTACTGTGGGACTCAACGCTTTTAACAGTACAAGTCACTTGATGATGTATGAAATTTACCAAATTTTTATGGAACAAAGTACCTCAAACACTTCAAAAACATTTTTGAAAATTTTCTAACTATTTAAAATTTTTCTAACTATTCTAATCACTCTTCTCTCAATTTAAAGCGTTCTGCGATCTTAAACTCGTGATGGTTCCCTCAGTTGTATGGGAGAACCTTATACGGTCTTTAAAAATATAAAATTATAAAGCTATTGCTACTTCTTTCTGGATTTTGTATTCATGAAAATAGATATCAGATTATTGGAATCGATCGAAACACATGCGGTAGTTTCACTCAACTATCTCGATTATTGTTTAAAATCATTCGTTGAAAATTAATATTTCTTAGAAAAAACACATCAAAATTAATGTATAGTATCACTGAAAATTTTAAGTTTAAATAAAGTTGGCTCATTTTAAAATTTTAGGGCAAAACTATCACTGGCCAAGGAAATTTATTACTATATTTTTCACTCATTTATTCAAAGTCAAAAATTTTTTTACAGCAAGAATTTTTTGTGTTAATTATTGTTGGCGTTGATCTTAATTGATTTTTTTTAAATTTATTTAACACTGTATGGTAAGTTAAAATGCGTGCAGAAATATTCATACCCTGTCACAAAACAAGGCCATTCTTTTATTGCTTGTACTTACATTCACATTTGTTGCGACAATCCTCCTAATTATTATTCACAAGTTTTTCCGACAGAGCAAAAACTTCCTAGCCTCCAATTCTATAGCGAGGGAGAAAGCACTTCTTCATGAAGGTAGACACGAAATTCCAGATGAAGAAGGGCAGCAAGATGTCGCACCACTAAACAGAAGAACCGCTTTTGCAAAATGTGACGACCACCCTCAGGAAACAAGTTGCAATTTGTCACCAGCACTACCTACTTACAGTCTGTTGCACAGGAATTGCCCTTTTTTTCGTTTTTTTTTGCTTCTAAATCCAACACATTCACTCGTAATGTAAACGATGTTGCATTAATTAAGTGCTTTCCAGTGTACACCCAAACTTGATCCGGTTGAACATGGACCAACCCCACCGGAAATGCTTGGCTAGAGCTCTCAGGAAGCTGAACAACTTTGTGATCTGGTCATATGTATCCCTAGCTTCGTGTTCAACTCAACCACGTGTCATCGGCCAGATAAAATAAACCACAAGTTAGTTCTCCACCCACCTAAACGGAAAACACACACGTCAAGTACCTTAGGGCGTTGCAACTAATCCGAAGTCATCCGAACGATTTTGGTTCCATTAGCTGCTCTATCCTTGTACTACTGCCAGATAGTTTTCCGACTTAATCTGTCTAGTTGCTTGGTTCAACCCGATTTTTGCTTCCTAGGAACTCTGAGAGAAAATTCCGTTTATCTTTGGCCGCAGCACTAGCAGCAGTTTTTTCCCCTTTTCGTTATTTAATCTAATCTCCCACTCGTTACACTCTGAACAAGAAGAAGCTGGACATAATTTATTTTCGTCTCCACTTTGCATTAAGGGATTACACGCTCAATAGCCGAAAAACTCGTTCCGAACTAAGTGACCATACATCAACCACAACTCGCTTATCCTTTCACAGACTAGTTACAGCAGCCGGCTTGGGCCCAAAGTTGTTTCTGTTTCCTCCTCAAAAACGCCCGGAAAGGGATAGTCCACCGGACAGCAAAGAAGCATAAAAACACCAAACAATTTTCAACAACATTCACCAACCGGACGCGAACACTTCAAATCTATTGCATGTGACAGTTCTGGAGGAGCGTAAAAAATATCCCACACCGACCACCGTTTACTGTCCGAACGACCGAGCGAAAATAATCAACGACTTTAATTACAATTCCAACTCTCCAACGGTAAACGGTTATCCCGCGAAAACTAACCCGGAAAAAATCGACGGTCAAGCTCATCCGCAGCATCCAAACCCGGCGGCAGTCAGCGAACGACTGAATGATTCCGATCCTTTCGAGAAGAACCTGTCACGCTGCTGCCGAAACCAAACCAAACCAAACTATGGCATGGGCTTAGCCTCAAGAGCGCCTTCTCGCTTCGGACGGTACCATAACAGAGCATAAAGCAAAAGATAAACTTCAGCAAAACACATGTTTGACCACCCAACTCCCAAGCTCAGCTCAGCTGCCGCCCTGTTCGCCACGTGGTTCTAGGATGATAACAAACAGAGCAACTATGAATGGATGCCTCTTTTCCTTGGTTCAATGTCTCCATAGGCAATTGTCAACAAAGAGAAACGGGAGATTTCCAGAGAGATGCTGGGCGGAACAGTTTCCCGCGCTTTTCGGCCCTCTCCAAGGGAGGCTGGTACGCAGCTGCGGTGCGATGAAATGTCAGCTGTTTTGCTATGAATTTTCGGTGGAGAATAATTCTACTTCTTATGGGGATAGCATGAGAAAAACGAATTTTCCACCACGTGTTCTTTAAGATTCGAATGTAGGATGCTGCCGGTTGGATTCTTGATCCGGAATCATGAGATCATAATCTTGAGAATTGAAAATGTTTATAGGCCTGCAGAAGACCTGTATTTAGTCAACTTTAAGGGTTTATTCAACGATGATAAGTATGAGACTTCAGTTTGAAAATAGTTTTGAATTTGAACTTCAAAAATGTTAGATAAAAAAATCAAATTTAAAAAAAACGATGCGAAAAAGTTTAACAGGTTGTGTTAGAAACGAGGCTAGATCATTCGACAGAAAACCGTAGGACAGAAGGTAATTTGGCCAAATAGGTTATCAGGCCGAATGTGCCAAAAGGAGGATCAACTCCGTCCCGTATGACCGAAGCTTATCCAGCTGAAGACTGTTCGACCAAAATGATTTTAGGATGAATGAAATATTAGGTCAGATAATTCATTTGGCCCAGCATTCATTCGGCCTAACGACCAGTCAGCTTCTTGTCCATTCGGCCAATCATTTATTCGGCCTAACGTTTATTCAGCTTTTCGCCAACTCAACCAAACATTCATTCGGTCTAAGTGTAGAAAAATGTACATTCGGTCTGACGACCATTCGGTGTATGTTCCATTCGGCTTATTGTTCTTTCCGGTTGGACATCTTTCAGCCTGATTATTCAATCAGCCAAGCGACCTTCAGCCTGAACCTGAACTGGGTCGCAGATTCTGATTCTGAACCCTTTTCTAAGCTAACCTGATCCTAGTTCTGATTCTGATCCTTATTCAAATCCCTGATCTTGATGTTTATCCTGACTCTGATTCCACTTCTGAAACCTGACCCCAAATAATGATAGTTTAAGGTATAAGAAACCAACTGATCCTGATCTGAAGCAAGATCCTTACCCCGATCTGGATCCTGACTAAGAACTTAATCTTGGCTGTGGTATTGATCCTTATTCCGATCCTGATTCCAATCCAGCCATGATCTTGTTTCTCATCCCGAGCTTTATCCTGATCCTTATTCAAATCCATATCCTGATCCATATACTGATGCTTATCCTGATCTTTATCCTGATCCTTATCCTGATCCTTATCCTGATCCTTATCCTGATCCCTATCCTGAACCTCATCCTGATCCTTATCCTGATCCTTATCCTGATCCTTATCCTGATCCTTATCCTGATCCTTATCCTGATCCTTATCCGGATCCTTATCCTGATCCTTATCCTGATCCTTATCCTGATCCTTATCCTGATCCTTATCCTGATCCATATCCTGATCCTTTTCCTGATCCTTATCCTGATCCTTATTCTGATCCTTATTCTGATACTTATCCTTATCCTGATCCTTATCCTGATCCTTGTCCTGATCCTTATCCTGATCCTTATCCTGATCCTTATCCTGATCCCTATCCTGAACCTCATCCTGATCCTTATCCTGATCCTTATCCTGATCCTTATCCTGATCCTTATCCTGATCCTTATCCTGATCCTTATCCGGATCCTTATCCTGATCCTTATCCTGATCCTTATCCTGATCCTTATCCTGATCCTTATCCTGATCCATATCCTGATCCTTTTCCTGATCCTTATCCTGATCCTTATTCTGATCCTTATTCTGATACTTATCCTTATCCTGATCCTTATCCTGATCCTTGTCCTGATCCTTATCCTGATCCTTATCCTGATCCTTATCCTGATCCTTATCCTGATCCTTATCCTGATCCTTATCCTGATCCTTATCCTGATCTTTATCTTGATCCTTATCTAGATCCTTACCCCGATTCTTATCCTGATCCTAATCTTGATCCTTATCCTTATCCTTATTCTGACCCTATTCTGAACCTTATCCTGATCCTTTTCCTGATCCTTATCCTGATCCTTATCCTGATCCTTATCCTGATCCCTATCCTGAACCTCATCCTGATCCTTATCCTGATCCTTATCCTGATCCTTATGCTGATCCTTTTCTTGATCCTTATCCTGATCCTTATTCTGATCCTTATCCTTATCCTGATCCTTATGCTGATCCTTTTCCTGATCCTTATCCTGATCCTTATCCTGATCCTTATCCTGATCCTTATCCTGATCCTTATCCTGATCCTTATCCTGATCCTTATCCTGATCCTTATCCTGATCCTTATCCTGATCCTTATCCTGAACCTTATCCTGATCATTATCTTGATCCTCATCCTGATTCTTATCCTTATCCCTATCCTGATCCGTATCCTGATCCTTATCCTGATCCTTATCCTGATCCTTATCATGATGCTTATCCTGAACCTTATCCTGATCCTTATCCTGATCCTTATCCTGATCCTTATCCTGATCCTTATCCTGATCCTTATATTGAGCCTTATCCTGATTCTTATCCTGATCCTTATCCTGAACTTTATCCTGATCATTATCTTGAACCTCATCCTGATCCTTATCCTGATCCTTATCCAGATCCTCACTGTGATCCTTATCCGGATCCTTATCCGGATCCTTATCTTGATCCTTATCCTGATCCTTACCCTGATCCTTATCCTGATCCTTATCCTGATCCTTATCCTGATCCTTATCCTGATCCTTATCCTGATCCTTATCCTGATCCTTATCCTGATCCTTATCCTGATCCTTATCCTGATCCTTATCCTGATCCTTATCCTGATCCTTATACTGATCCTTATCCTGATCCTTATCCTGATCCTTATCCTGATCCTTATCCAGATCCTTACCCTGATCCTTACCCTTATCCTGATCCTTATCCTGAACTTTATCCTGATTGTATCTTGATCCTTATCCTGATTCTTATCCTGATCCTTATCCTGATCCTTATCCTGATTCTTATCCTGATCCTTATCCTGATCCTTATCCTGATCATCTTTATCCTGATCCTTATCCTGATCCTTATCCTGATCCTTATCCTGATCCTTATCCTGATCCTTATCCTGATCCTTACCCCGATCCTAATCCTGATCCTTATCTTGATCCTTATTCTGATCCTTATCCTGATCCGTATCCTGATCCTTATCCTGATCCTTATCCTGATCCTTATCCTGATGCTTATCCTGATCCTTATCCTGATCCTTATCCTGATCCTTATCCTGATCCTTATCCTGATCCTTATCCTGATCCTTATCCTGATCCTTATCCTGATCCTTATCCTGATCCTTATCCTGATCCTTATCCTGATCCTTATCCTGATCCTTATCCTGATCCTTATCCTGATCCTTATCCTGATCCTTATCCTGATCCTTATCCTGATCCTTATCCTGATCCTTATCCTGATCCTTATCCTGATCCTTATCCTGATCCTTATCCTGATCCTTATCCTGATCCTTATCCTGATCCTTATCCTGATCCTTATCCTGATCCTTATCCTGATCCTTATCCTGATCCTTATCCTGATCCTTATCCTGATCCTTATCCTGATCCTTATCCTGATCCTTATCCTGATCCTTATCCTGATCCTTATCCTGATCCTTATCCTGATCCTTATCCTGATCCTTATCCTGATCCTTATCCTGATCCTGATCCTTGTCCTCAACCTTATCCTGATCTTGCACTGATCTTACCCTGATCCTTATCCTGAACCTTATCCTGATCCTCATCCCGATCCTTATCCTGAAACTTATCCTGAATGTTCCTTATCTTTATGCTTATCCTGGAAATTTATCTCGATCCTCGTTCCAATCTTTGCCCTGACCTTTTTTATTGCTCGTGTTCAATTTATTTCCTCTATTCCATTATCATGTTTCATGCCGATTTTCGTTTTTTTACTTTTCAGAAGCCTCTCTCCATGATGTTTTAAAGATAATACTAAGGGAACATCCATAAATGACGTAGCATTTGGGGGGAGGAAGGGGGGGGGGGGTTTACTTTGTGTGACGATGTGTGACGAGAGAGGGGGTAGGTGTTCAAGTAAAGCTACGTAGCTTTAATTAAATATCGAAAAAAAAATCAAAATTGTTTTGAGTAATTTTCATTTTCACGCGCCCCTTGGTTGTGCGTTTTCCATACATACGCATACAGTCGCAGATTTTCTATTCTCTCCCTCTCTTTTGGACGAAAACATCAAGTCTGTCGCCGCCGTCGCTACGATCGACGCCCAACACGAGAGAGGCAAAAGAGAAGAAGTGAACGACGGTTTCGATCTCGCTGATTGACTGAGTGTTCTTCAATGGTTTTTGTTTACATACTTGATTTCAAGTGAACGGTGTTTAATTAAGTGCTTTGTGTTTAATTAAGTGGACAATTAATGACCGACTGCTGGACAGAACTACGGCCGTGTAAGTTATTGTGTAGTAATGCTTTGAATCAGTTCTAAAGGATCCATTCATCTTCATTTGCAAACAGGAAAATGGATCGCAGTACGCTGTAAAAACAGCTATATTCGGTATATGAGAAGGCACACCAGTCAAAACCTTAACGGCAGGTCCAACAGGAAGTGAACGACATTTGGAATAAAGCCAAATCAAATCCTGACACATTGGAGAAGACGGTAACCGAGGCAATCGATTCGGCGACTACAAAGCTACTACGACAAAAGGCTACATTGTCGATGTTCTGGGCAACTGCACAAACCCTTAAGCCGAAGGTTTAAGAATGTGCTCCACAAGCTCAAAGCTCAACGGTCGAGTGTGCTGCATAAGAAAAGCCGACAACTCCACCAGCGGAACCCTCAACTTCGTCTTCACTTCCTGCAAAAAGACCGGCTCCCGCTCAGGAAAGAATGAAAAATCAACTCTCAGATACCAACCAAGAGTTGCTGCTGCTCCATGGAAGAAAGGAAAAAGGCTTGCTGACGGATGACGATGGAAAAAAAATATATAAGCTGAAGATGGAAAAGCAGGCTGTAGAACACGAGCTGAAAAAGAAAATTGGAGACCAATCAAGATCGCAGAAGCAGCGGGGCGACTAGAAACAATCTCTGAAAGAACTCAACATTCAACCGTCGGCGGATAGACCACGTGTCGAGGACAAACAACGGAACTGTTGAAAGCCATCATCGACATCGCTCTCTATGGGTCAGCTGCCCATGACCGGCGCCAAGACGAAAGCTACCGAAGCGTGAGAACGTTGAATGACATAACCGAAGCTGTCAAACGTCAAGGGTTTGACATCAGCCGGAGCGCTATGTACCAACGCCTCATTCCACGCCGAGCCAACTCTTCGGAAGGATTACGACACGTTAAAACCGTTCTCGTAAAACTGGTGAAGGTACAGAATGATCGTCATTCGCTACACGACGATGCACGTTTTTGTACGGCCGCTATTCGTATGCTAGAGGAGCTTTCGTCGTTGCTGGGTCCTCGTGAAGTTTTTGTAGTCAGCCAAGACGACAAGGCACGTGTTCCATTGGGTTTAACTGCTGCAAACAACCAATCTCCGATGGTTATGCACGTCGAATACAAAGTGTCGATTCCCGACCACGACTTTGTAGTCGCCAAACAGCACAAGTTGATACCCTCAGTGTACGCTGCAGTTGCCATCAAACCGGATGTTATGGGGAAACCTGAGGCGGTTGGTTACACGGGACCAACGTATATTGCCATAAGATCAGTCAAGCACAGCTCATCTACAGCCCTGTCACACGGACTCGATTATACGCGACTGCTCGAGTACCCGGATTTCGAAGGATTTTCGAGGCACGATGGTGAGGTCTAACCAGCTCATGTCATCTTTTCCGATGGTGGTCCAGACGAAAATCCTCGCTATCAGAAGGTAGCATTTAGATTTCGTAGCAGCCTTCCAACTGTTTTACCGAACCGGTTCCTGCCACTGAATCTAACAGATTTTGGGTTGAATCCATCTGCTGCTGGGAATAAGAACTTTGCTTCATTGTTTGTCATTTCCTCTGTGGATTTGAGCAAAATTATGCCTAATTCAATCCAGTCTGAACATGTAGCTTTTGACGCCTATTGCCGACTGTTTTCAAGCCTATCAAGGAGCGTACATGCATGAAATACAATTTATATTTTGCTTCAAATGTTCTCCAAAAGGAGCATAGCAAAATCCAAAAGGTCCCAGCCTCGGATATTTGAATTGTAGGCAAAAGAGGACACCAAGTGCTGGTCATCACTCCGGAGGACAATAGAGAGTGGGTGGAGGCAGCTGACATCGCAGATGCAATTATTCCAGCCGAACAAACGATGGAGGAAAGCTGCCTAACAATTTCATTGGAATCCAGAATGGAGATAATTTGGACCGACGCAACTGATTGAATACTTACTAGCCATCCTGTTTGTTGAAAGGAAGCATGATTTTTTTTTGACTGATTGATATGCTTTTTTAAAATTCCATTTATAACTTCTTTCTTGTTCATTTATAACATTTTTTTGTTATTTTTTGTATTATTCTTGCTGATAATAATAGTAAAAATTAAAAACCGAATTTTAAAAATGGTGGGAGGGGGGGGGCTTAAAGCTACGTTATTATCTAGGGGCGGTCTATGACTTTGTGACGAAATGCTACGAGGGGGAGGGTGTTGTATAAAAACTCAAAAAAAAGCTACGTCATTTATGGATGTTCCCTAAGGTAGACATTAAGATATGGTAGTTGCGGAAAGTTCGTGTAAATTTTATTTGGCGGGATGGATCCTTCCTTTTTTATCCTTCCTTTTTATTATTTCAAAGCCAAAAATGTTGATTTAGCAGTTTAACTACCCCCATAGAAAATGTGGAAAAATCCATTGCCGATTTAGCAAATCTCTGTGCCGAAAATGCACTGAAAAGTGTATTGTATCAAAGATAATATGATAGAAAAAGCCTTATTGGTATAAAATCTCGTGCTCCCAAACAAAATGAAACATGACCACTACATTCAACCGGAACAAGAAAAATTTTTATGAGATTTTCATCCTATAATCAAAAAATGCAATGCATTGGCCGTCTGGCGTTTGGGCGGTGTCTTTGATGAGGAAAGAATGAGAATGGGAAAGAAAGGGAAACTAAAAGTGGGCATTATCGACGGGAAAAAGGTGGCAATTCGTTATATTACGCCAAAAATGTCAACTCCTGCAAATGAAAGTAAAAAAACCCCAGGATTTTTCCCAATTCCAAAATCCACAAATATCATGTTATAATACATCATTTATTCAGTATCTTAAACAGGGAAGAAGAATCACTATTCTACCGTTGTTGGATAGAGCATCAAAAACATAATAATAGAGTTAGCTTAAAAGAGGTATATGTCTGTCTATCTGTCATGCAGGAAAATCACTCTATCAGCCTCTAAAATTCTCCCGGAATACAGTACTTGAAGGTACAGGCGGCAGTTTTTCCATCATTGTGGCAGAAACAGGTATTACATTCGTACTTGAAACGGCTACCAGGTGTACAAGTGAAGCTGGGATCGTAAGGAGCAACCTTCACCACGGGAAGTTCTTCCTTATCAGCATCACGTTTCTGTTTTGGGAAACAAAACTTCTGAGTACAAGCAGCAATTCCGTTGTCAGTGCAGAAGCAATCGTTGCAACCATCCGCACTCTTGAAAGTCGTTCCCGCCTTGCATTGCGGTTCTGGTGCGGGGGCATTTCGTCGGACTCGGCTTTCACATTCCATCAGGGTACAGGCGGCTTGTCCATTATCGGTGCAGAAACATTGGTTGCAACCGTCAGCGGCCTTGAAATTGGTTCCGGGAACGCACTTCTTCTCTTCCATTTGGGCATCTCGTTTTGCCTTCGGTGGACAGGCCTTCCGGGTGCAGAACCATCCGATTCCGTTGTTGGCACATTTGCACCGATTGCAGTCCTAGGGCGAGAGTATGTTTTAGATTTCAGACAAAATTGGTATAAACTATATTAATCTCACCTCCATTTTGACCTCATTGGGTGTGCACACTTGGCCGTTGGTGTGAACCTGTTCTTCTTCCTTTTCTGGCACACCATTCTGGGACACCACGGAATCGTGAACTCTTGGGTCATCGGCCATTTCCTCGCTGACGCACTGCTTGCGGGTACATGATTTCACCTTGCCATCTGAAGAACAGCGACATCTGTTGCATTGATCCATGAAGGAACTGTTGGGGACGCATTCTAGTCCTTGTGCTTGTGCCTCTTCCACGGGAACGGCAACGGCTGCAGAAAAAAAACAGGAAAAAACGGAAGGCTCGTTTAGTCTCTGCATTTTACATTACGCGAAATTGTCCGAATCAGTTTAGGTCAAATTCGGCAACGATCAACAACCTACAGTTGATGAGAACTATATAATTTTCTAAGTTGTATAAGTTTGATTTCTTAAAAAAGTTAGCCTCAATAAGACAAAATTTTAAAACATGCAGCTTTTCAAACACAAAAAGTGATTCATCAAATATTACTAAGTTTGATTCGATCCCAAGTTTTTTATTGTGGCGTACGTAGTATTTCTCACAGCGACCCTGACGGACAGAAGAGGAATCACTTAGTACTAGCACAGGGAACAGACGTACAAGCTCGAACAAAAAATCGTCAAAAAAGTGTGTAAAATTTCAAATGCTATCACCAAAAAAATACGTTAGAAATTGACTACAAACAGTGCCATCTTTTGCGCCGTTCAAAAGTTACAAATCAACTTTAAAGTGCCCAGTTTTCGATCAGGCGTAATTGTATATGAACTCACAAAAAATCGATCCAATGTCTCAGTAAAATGGACGGCTTTAATTTATTGCTAAATAAGTGAAATCAGAGTTTCTTTGTGGTTACTTTTAACTGGGCGAAATCTCACTTTCTTGGTTTTTGCACTACTATAACAGATAAGATGACTAACAGCTTTGGTAAAAGTTTTCGCAATTCTTGAACAGTCATTTATGTTAGAAAATGCATCACCTAAATCCAGTCAAATAAAAGAACATTTTTGACGATCAGTCTTACCCTGCAGTACTGATTCTAGGCATCTAAAAGCGGGTTACTTTCACATATCACTTTAGCATCCAGCTGTTTTAAACTTTGTATTTCTAACAAATTTGAAGAAAAAAGATAATACATTTTATGATTATTTTTTTCATGCAATATGATGAACGTATTACGAAACTTCAACAGCGATTTTCTTGGAGCATACTAGTAGCTCATACGACCTATAGGAAACTGACTGAAACATAGTCATTTTTTCTTGGCTTCGTTTTGACAGTGTGTTTGGAGACATCTGGTGGCCCAGCCAAAAAACAATAATTGGTTCAAAAAGGGTGTGGGGATTTTTACATAAGTTTCGTGGGCTAGCTTTTACGTCTGTTTTCTCTGGTACTAGATATGTAACTACAAGAAAAAAATTCGAAAAAAATGTCATCGTTAATATCTCAGAAAATAGATATATTATATTGGAATATTTATTGGTTCCTTCGTCTTACGTCTTACGTTAAAATGTTAACTTTTCAAAATATCAATAGAATCAGCCAAAAAATTTAAAAAATAACCTTTACAACCAATATTTTGTCAATTTTTTCTGACGTCTAAGTTCGGAGATATTGCATTTGAAAAATGATTACTTTTTGAAAATCGGGATAAAAGGGTTCAGGAACGAGGGGTGGGTAGGTCATTCTCAAAAATACAGGATTTAGGCAAGGTTTGGCGCTGTGCACACTTGACCCTAATAAAAGATTATAAAAAGCAATTTGCCTCAGCGGTTTTAAGACCTTCACAGCAAATTTTATTATGCTAGAAACCAGCTGGATTTTTTCTCGCTGGCTTTTTTTCCTCGTAGGCGACCAGTAGTTGATCTATTGTGGTATTTACCCCGCGTTACTATATGCTTTCAGTTTCACCTGCACTATTGATTGGAGTGACAGTTGTATATTGATTAAGCATTGTGTCCCATTCGGGTATGATATCAAAGATGTACGATATAATCTTCTTGGGACTGATGTGCAACCATATGTCTTGTGCTCTGATCAATTTTGCCCTATGTATTCGCTCTCTCCGATTAGCAAGGGCGCGAAATACTTCATCTCTTCGGAAAAAATATACCTTTAGTTGAAATGCTTCTTCTCTAGAATATGGAGTCAAACACTTCGCGCGCATCGAAAAATAATGAGCAAGAGCAATGAGAGTTTTTTAACAATGAAGATCAAGTGCTGAAAAAAATCAGCAAGAAAGAGAATACTTGCTGGTTTCCGGCAAAAAATTTAGTTTATTTGACCTTTCAGCAATTGTTTTTGCTGGAAATCGAGGCATAAATTTACTGTGTATACAGGGAGCTGGCATGGTTGCTCACTATGGGGCATCCATTTATAATGTAACGCTCCTAGGGGAGAGGGAGTAAGCCAAGCGTGGTACTATGAGGGGGGGTTCCAGGTGATGACACCTTCCCTCCACCCCCTCAAGCGGGAAAAACCCGTTAAAATATACGAAAACGCTCGAACTTCCATAAAACTTTGGAACTTTTCCTAGTTGGTTCCGCCAAGAATTTTAAAAATTCTACACTCCGCGGGAATGTTTACCAAACAAATCGCAGCTAAATTTTTCATTGGTGCCATCAATTTTCCAAAAGGCGCTACAGAAGCGTAGAACTTCTATTTGTAGTTTAACTATTTCATCTTTCTTTTAACATATTTTTTCTTCATAAATTGCATAACCCTAAGAGATAAACAAATTATTTCAGTACTTTTCTGATTGCTACCATTTAACTTATTTGCCGCCAGTCTAAAAGCGGGTTTAAAGGAGTTCATAAAATATAATTTTTGATTATTTTTCCATAATGAATTGAAAACGGACATGTACCTATAACATGAAAAGCAACAAATTTTATGTCGACAAGAGCTTTAAAAACTATTTCGAAGAATTTGGCGTCGTGAATATTAATATTCCGTCAGATTTTGTATATGACCTCTAATTTTGGTGCTATGGCTCGTATAATCTTAAAATTTAGCAATTTTTACTAAATTTCAGCTAAATAGAAAATAAACTATCTTACATAAAAACTAAAAACTAATTTTGAGTCTATTTGTGGTTATATTATTCATGAACGATAAAGATTTTGCCTTGATTTTCTAGTTTCAAAAATACAATGCTTTAATTTAAAAATAATGTAATTCGACAAGTTTCAGAAAATACAATTGAAAATGATGTTATTTTTTCTTATTTCGGACATCACAAAAGAGCATTTTAAATTTTTTGATATTAACGATTTTATTTATTAAACTTCTTTGCATGCAGAAGACTGCGAAAAGTTTATTTAAGTATCTGAAATTCGTTATGTTTTTTTTATTTGATTTTGTAAAACTAGAAATCAAAGGGAAAACTTTCGTAATTTTTTCTCAGAAGTCAAAATAACTCGCAAACATTGACAAAGTCGTTCATTTGATCAAAATTTTTATTTGCACTCTCAAATCAGTGCAAATCAGCTCTTAGTTTTTTTATACCAACGTGATTTTTATAGCCTTATGAGTATATCAGAAAATGATCCTTCATTTAATTTTTTTTAATTATTTCTAGAATATCGTTTTAAAATTGGGACATAGATCGTGTTTCAGAACTACTCTATCATGATAACATTGACCTTCCGCGGTGTGCATTTTTGTAGATCACTGAAAATAAAATCAGTCCTTGAAATGAATATTGAATCCAGATACTTATTTTCACATATCGTGTTGGCTTATTCATACCCTGTTTGTTGCAAATTTGTTACTATTTATTCTCAACTTATAATTAAAATTTCATTTCAATCGTTTTAAGTTAAATAAAGGTTAAAAAATAAAGATACTCTGTTATTTTATTACACGAATATATTTAGATTAAGAAATAAAATTATAGGACCACGATTCAGAATGAGAAATTAATCTCAGAGTTGATAAAGACAACAAGATATGAGGCCCTTGGAGCCAAAGGGGTATAAGTGACAAAATGAAAAAAATCGAGATAACCATCTAGAACGAATCCTTGACTATCAAACATCATATGCTATTTTAATCATAATTTTATTTCACTATTTTGTTATGTTTTGATCTCGTTGAAAAAATCCTGCTAACTGAAATTTCCTTTTTGTTTGGAGCCAAAGGGGTATAAGTGCAGCACTTATATCCCTTTGGCTCCAAAGTGCAGCACTTATACCCCTTTGCCACCAAGTAATTTACTTATACCCCTTTGCCACAAACCCAAATGTCATTTCCAGTAAGAAGCGTTTTTTTTCCATTAAGACGAAAAATTAAAAAAAAATGGAATTTAATTGTATTTTGAAAAGTAAATCATGTTCAAAAATTTACCATCAACAGTTAATCATTTCAATGCTTTTAGTGATAATTCTAGTGAACAAAATATCATCAAATTTTGTATTTTATCTATTCTAAACTCCAATAAATGAATTCCAAAACCCTGATTTCTGGTCTTAATTCTATGGAGTATGCAAACATTTTGGGCTTGGCTCAATATGTATTTGTATGAGATATGATTGGGTTAACGTTGACGCGCTAGTCATAAATGTACTGTTAAACATCAACTCACAAGAAGCGGAAGTCCATTTCCAATGTCCAATTTATCAGAAAATGTCGCAGGAAACATGCAACGATTGGAAATTCATAGAGAAATACCTTTCAAGAATTATTTTTATAATTAATCTGATTAAAAATTGTTGTTTGAAGAGATTTACTCCAACTGACAAACAAGGTCGATCTTTAGACATGAAATCTCTCGATTAACTGCACCAGGGTACATTGCCCATCATAACAGTAAAAAATGAATATGTTTATAAATTATTTGACTTTCACTTTGTTAAATCCCTTTGTTTTCTGAATCATATCAACAAGACATAATCAACTGAAAATGGAAATTTGTTGGTGGCAAAGGGGTATAAGTGAATTTATTTGGTGGCAAAGGGGTATAAGTGCATGTGTTTGGAGCCAAAGGGGTATAAGTGCAAAAATCAAAAATCATGTGTCGCCTCAATTAACGTCAAACAAACGTTGTTTTTCTAAAAAATGATGCCAAATGATTTGTTTTAATTTCAAAAGATCAAACTCATTGAAAAATTTCATTAAAAATATCTACGGAATTTATTCGAACACAACAAACTTAAAGTGCTTTTTTCTCGAAATCAGCTTTTATGCACTTATACCCCTTTGGCTCCAAGGGCCTCATATATTAATCAGTTCAAAGATCATAGCAGATATAATTAAAAACTTCTCTAAAATATTTGTTTTACGAACGTATAGTTGCGAAATGAGAATCATTGAAATTTCGTTGTTATGAAGCAGGGAAAAAATAAATAGTTGAAAACTTTGTTAGAAATTACTTCTTTTCAACAAGAGTATTATTTTCTTTTATAAAATAACATTTAAAACAAGAGCTTCTCAGTTCGATCCGAAAGTGCAAAATTAAGTTGATTCAAATCTCAACAGACATAAAAAAAAACTACACCATACAAATCTCTATTTCTTTAAAAAAATCCAAAATTCTTTTTCCAATAAAATTCTTAGCTGTTGATATCTATTGTTTAGGCGACCTCAGAACGAGTCAAACTCGACTAGACTGAGTCGATATGGGGTCTTTTTCGAATTTCTCAAGTCATGGGGTCTTAAAAGATTTTTTAGGTAACGTTTACATGAGTAAATTTGAACTTATAGGTTTGTATAAGAGAATTGAAAAATTTGTACTGAAAAATCAATATCATTTTTGTTTCTTCTGTGGAATCGAGCCTGCTAATGGTTTTCATACCAATTTATTAATTCTCTAAACGAAATTTTCCGCTGAACAACTTTGTTCAAGACCGTAACTTCATATCTTATTAGGCGAAAAAGTTATTAGCTGTTTAACAGGGGTGAGTCTTTTGGCATTGAAAAACAATAAATTCAATTGACATCACTGCTGCTGCCTCGCGAAGTATTGCATGAAAAGTAGTCATGCAATACTTCGCTAGGCAACCAGCAGTGTTGTTAATTGAATTTTTCAACGTCAAAAGACATGCCCCCATTTAACATTCAGACACAGAAGACACAGAAGAATAAAGAAACAGAAGAATACAGAAGATGCAGATGAAACAAAAATGAGGTTCATTTTTCAGTACATGTTCAATTTTTCCTTACATACCTAAAGTTGAAATTTACTCATGTAAACGTTACTTACAAATTCTACAAAAAATCATGGATGAGTTTTAAACCAGAACGAAGCTTTTAGGATCCCAGGGTTTAAAAAGTTCAAAATTGACCCTGATTCGACTCAGTCTATTATGCCGTCCTTATCAAAATCTGAATTTTCCCACTTCTGATGAATTCCGAGCTTCAAATCTGAATCCGGCAATACATGAGTGTAGTACATTTGATTTTTTTTTGTTTTGGAGACTTATCTGGTATTAGGTGTCTACATTAAGGTTAGCAAGTTTACCCGGGTTTGCCTTGATATTTAATACAAAATTTGGGAACAGTCCGGTCCGGTCCGGTTTCCGGATTTCATTGAAAGAAGTCTAGATTTTGCCCGGATTTATTTATTTTATTTGTCAAATCAACAAAAAAACAAACAAATTGTGCTAGATTTTTTTAAATTGATGTGTCCAAAATGGATTTTTTTTAGCAAGTTTTATAACGGTGTTTTGGAAGCCTGAAATTTGATTTAAAATTTTCTGATGAATTTTGATAAACGAAAACATTTTTCAAGTTTTTTTTTTATTTTTGTTGAGTAATTCCTGGGTATTGACCAAATTTTCCAGATATTTTCCGGATTTTTTGTCGACCTTTTTTTTTTGTATTTTGAATATTATTCATTTTGCATTGCAGGTTCAATGATTTAAGGTGGATGTGAGTAGTCAATCAAGCTAAGCTAAGCTAATGCCAGAATTTTGCAGGTTTCTAGATGAAAAAAGCTGGAATTTGTCCGCTAGCTCCGTGCCGAAAAAATTCTGGCAACCTCAATCAACACTTATAAATAACTTATTGGGTTCGGGCTCGATGATTTCCTCAAACGAAAAATAAGAAGTTGCAATAATTTGAATCAATCACTTATATCTCAATACGAGAAGAAGCTACCGCTGGTTTATATGTAAAGTGTTATTGACGTCATATCAATAAGCAGATTAAAATTCTGAGTAAATTACAATAGTTTCAGAACAGTATAGCAGAGAAGGAATGAAATTCCATAGCTCATCATGCCTTAGTTCCGGGCATAATTATTCATATTTCATTTCTCAATCAGCTTAAACTTCAGACAATCCTTCTCTAGACTGCTGACTGAAAACAAGCTCTTTCAACATACAATTTTATATTTTCTCTGCAATCGTAGATTAGCAATGAGAAAAACTGAGGTATGTACTGATTCGGTGATTGCGTCGCTAAATTGATCAGAACGTTTTCATAACCGTTTTTGCAACAAACGTTTTCAAGTGTTTGGTTTGAGGTTGCTTGTTGACAAGTATTTCGGAATAATTATAATTTTATTATTTTAAAAAAGCTTTCACAACTTGGTCCAAACCTCAGCTAGAACTCAAGGTCGCCAAAATCGAATCACTTCCTGTTTCCTGTACCGCCAATCACCCGAAAAAGCGAGGTATTTTCCTATGCGTCACCATGCTGCTCCAGGTTGACTACCTTGACCATAACCCATGAAGTCACCAACTGTAACCGAAAACAAACCACTGTTGATAACGCGGTCGATCAATGTAAATAAAAACAGAAGCGTTTTTTTCCGGGGCAAAAAAAGTGCCAGACTCGACTGTCTCGATGGGCAGGTCAATCAAATTCCTGGAGCGCGATCGACACATGTGCTCTCCGCGTCTGAATTTGCTTCAGTAACATTTGTATGAATTTGCTGTTTTACTACCGTAGTTTCCCGGGCGTTCGATCATTCGTTCCGGGTGCGGCCAAAGGTCAAGTTCAGGCTCCCGCAGTAATTGACGGCCGCAAGTCGCAATCGCGCCAAATGGCGACAACTTAATGCTGCACCACCAACAGCCAGCCGACCAACGTTGGAGCTTTGATTGCTTCATGCAAATACATATGTAAGCATTCTGCCGGTGATCAATTCCGTAGCACAAGTTCGCCTCATTTAGGTCATCAAATTCGTTTTTTGACTTATCGCCCAGAGAGAGCGGCAGCGCTTATCAGAATCGAGTGATGGAAGAAAATGGCAGAACAAACTCTGGAAGCGAATCTCAAACGATGACGACTGAAACTTTATCTCGCAGCGATGGCCATTTTCACAAACATTCTTGACTAGGGATGACTTCATAGATTTTTTTTCTGTAAACAGAACTACCAGAAATAAATCCAAAATTTTGAAACCTTTTTTTTCGCCTGTTCCATAAACTTTGAAAGATCTAATGCCGAATATGTAGGGGAGAATGAGGATACTTGATCCCTGGGGATACTTGACTCCTTTGCTATATCTCTAAACCGGAATATCTTTCAAAAATCAAATGAGGCTCTTGGAGCCAAAGGGGTATAAGTGCATAAAAGCTAATTCCGAAAAACACGCTTTTAAGTTGTTGGGTTTGGGCATTTTCCACACATTTTCCTAAAATTTGTATTATTCTTTCGAACGTAAAAGTATGTAAATAAAATTCTTAAAATCTGAAAAAATCACAAAATATACTTTAAAATATGAAAAAATGTTTGGCATTATTAACTCAAAATCGAACATTTTTTCACTTATACCCCTTTGGCTCTGAGGGCCTTCAAATCAAAATGTGATTTGAAGATTTTTTATCACTTGAGAATGTTTCCCACATGAAAAAATTATAATAGAATTATTTAATCTAATATGTCAATCATTAGAGTATAATATGAACTTCATAATGCCATATTTTCGAAGCAACAGTATAAACCCTCTATTTTTTTATTTGAAAACGAGCACACCCACATAGGATCTCAGTGAAACTTCATGTTTCTTTGAAGAGATTTTCTTTCCTTAAGCGTACATCTTTCGAAGTTATGATGGCTAGCATCTTACAAATGCTAAACCACTAGACCACAGAAAGTGTACTATGTATGCCATGACCGGGATTCGATCTCGTGAACCTAACCACTACGCCAAAGCCGCTGGCATTATAAAAAAGTTTTCCAAAATGTGTGTTTCATTGGTCCCTTAAGTCCGAAAAGATATATTTTTCCTTTAAATGGATCGTGATTATTAATTATCACGAAATTACTAATTTTTGTCCAATAACTAATGTTTATCTAGTATTATCTGTTAAAATGGACTCAAAATATATTATTTATCAAAATACTAGAAAATTGCGCCTCATATCATGCAATGACTCTAGGGTAGAAGAAAAACCTTTTAATTCTCTTCGTCTCTTTGTCTCACAAACTGTAAAATGAGAACGCATATTAAATTTTGCGATTTTGCTAGATTTTTGCCTAGGGTCAGGGCACTCTAAATTAAGGATCAAGTCTCCTCTAACTTAAAAAATATTTTTTTTTTTTTTCGTTTCACGAAAATGCTTCTAGTTCATCAACTGGTTCATGGTGCGTTCTAACTTTTAAAACAAATAACTTTGAAATTCCACGTTGTCAGAAAATGCATATGACGGCGAGATGCTGAATTTCCCCCAAAACGATATGAAGAAAATAAGAAAAGGAGATCAAGTATCCCCATTCTACCATATAGACGGATTTCGCGCCAACTCGACACAGTATCAGGCATGACCCTTTTAGAATTTAATGAAACTTTGTGTGTGTATAGCCCTCACGTAGCTAAACCACTTGGCATACTTAGTTTTCCCAAAAAAAGATCTAGACTAACATTTGAAAAGGGCCAAACTTTTCAGACCATATTTTTAATGAAAACTTCAAGCTCCAAAAATACAATTCCTACACAAGTGTGGTCTACGGGAAAGTTTAAGAGTTTAGAATTTTTAGAAAAAAATATTGACAAAAAATATTTAAAAATCCTACATTGAGATGAATGCATTTTTAAAACTAAAACCTTATCTCCCAAAAACGCCATCTCAGAATTTTGATTATTGCATTAGTTTATTTTTTTTTTTAAAGAAAATAAATGTGTTAGATTACTTGAAGCTTGTTTCTAAAATAAATTGTATTCAATTCATATCACAGTTTCATCATCTTAGGATTGAAATATTTTTATAGTCTACCTACATAAATACGTGAATTGACTAAGCTTTCATTCCGCCAACATCTTGTTTATGTATTTGGCACTTTTTTGTACCTAACGAATAAAAATACTCAACTAAAATAACAACTCAAAAAAGTAAAACGTGGGCAGTATTGAAAAGTAATTCGTAAACATTCATTATCATGGATCATACCTCTTTATCGCAGATATGAAGTCTAGGTGCTGTGCATGTATCAATAATCCAAGGTGCCTGTCGGGACAATTTTGGTAATTTAACGATGAAAGTGATCGAAAAAATTCACTCCATGGGATATAATCATGAGCTGGATGAAACAATGCGTATTTATTTGTCATGCCTGACAATTATATAGCACAACAGAAGTATTCCTAACAAAAAAATGGCGAACGATGAAAAACAGCACCAACCTTTGTATTGACGAACTATCAACTAGTTATCCTGATGAAAATGATATACAAGGTAAGAAAATATGTCGCTAGTATATAAAAATAAATGGACGGATTTTGATGTTTAGGTCCCAATTAACTGATACATTTGTCTTTACTATATATTACAGGAGAAGTTACATTATCACGGAAAAGTCTTCACAATCCAAAGCATCAACAAGTGGCAAGGAATATTCAAAAGAAGCAGCAGTATCAATGCAGGTTTTTGAGCTAGGAAGGCTGAAGGCTGAAGATTTTCTTGGTAAGTATGTTCGATTTAAAATTATTAGCTTAGCTCGCCGCGTTTTTTATTGACTTTTTTATATACTAACATATTTTTCCTTACTTTAACTTTTAGAAAAGGTACCATCACTGCAGTCAATTTCATAGTTTTATCAGTTGCCAGGTCTGCGTAATGTGGAAAAGAACAGCAACTTATTCTGCTGAATCAAAGCAATCCAAAGAACATTTGTTTTTCTTTTTTCTTAAAAAAAAAAACATGAAATCAATTTTGTTTGAAAAAAAATGAGATAGCATTTTCTGAAAAATTAAGTTTTAGTTTTTTACATGCTTTTTTCTCTGTGTATGATTTAAAAAAAAACTCAATATTTTTTTCTATAAATTCAATGATTTTTCCAATACTCTCTCATGAAAAGAGTGTCTATTTCCCGGCCATTCCTTTTCCCGGGAATTCTCGGGATCCCTGGAAAAAATTAAAATGAATAATTAAACACTACTATATGGTATTTTTTTACTATTAAAGTAGTTGAATTGCAAAACATTTAAATTTTTTTAATGCTTTAAAAGTTCAATTAACAATTATAAAACCCGAGACCCAAACCTAAGTACTTCAACCGACAAACATGATAGATTCTTGCTTCAAAAATTTGAAATAATTGAGAAAGTTTTTACACTATCGATAGAAGTTGGTTTGCTAAACTTCAGGGTATTTATCAAATCTCGTAAATTTTAAGATATTCATCTCTTCTTTGCCGATGATTTTGCTACAGCCAACAGTTTGCAAAACAGAAGTTCTGAATGATAAGTAACTTAAAATAGAATATTCAGATTCTTCACGTAGCGTTTATTTATTGGAATAGTTTGGTTTTATAGATTCTTTGTCGTTTTGAACTTTTACACTAAGTTTTCGAACGAAAAAACATTTTATCTCAAATTCAATGTATTAACCAGTTTTTGGAATAAAAAATTTGGTCTTAACCATATATCAAAGTGGAATTATCATTTTCCTTGATCAATCTGATCTATTTTTCATATTTAATACCAGGAAATTTTTAGCATTTTTTTTATGAAAAATCATTTGTAAACGTTTGAAAATTAATAGACATACCAATATAATTGGTATGTCATGCTTTTTATAGAAAAAGGATAAGTATGCTGCATACATTTAAGGTTAAAAAAATACTTCAAAAAAAATTACTACCTGAAATCTTAAAAGTGTATGTTTGTAAGGATGAAATTTTGAAATTAACAAACTCGTGATGCATAACAATTATCTTCGAGCAGATGAAAGCGAGATTTCAAACGTAAATTTTTGATTTGCATGTTGATGAATTTAGCCCAGACTTGTAACTGAATTACTAAAATGTTTATTAAAAAAAATTCAAATCGCAGCTGTTATGAAATTACATCATGTATTATTGGTATGAAATTGTCGTTCTAGTGAATATAAACTTGTAGCGGAAATAATGCGTGAATATACTCAAAATGCAATGCAAAGTTGATTTTCAGCGCAAGAAAATCTGAAAAATTGTTAAATGACAAAATTTTCAAAATACAGCTACCTAATTCGTCAAAAATTATGTTATTTCTATTTTGAATATCTTAAAATGCGAATGCAAAAATGTGCCAAATTACGCCAACTTTCCAATACTCTTTTCAAAATTTATCTTGTGAAACTTAAACAATTTAGACGGTTCATTGATTGAAAAATACGCAAAATTCACACCACTCTTTTTACATTTTTTGTGTGGTTATGATCTTAATTTTTTAAGGTATCCTTGTGTACAAACAACATATAGCTTCTAACTTCAGCCTTCTTGGACACTAATTGAATTTGTTTTTCATTACGTTACATTACGAGATTTCAAAAACTATAAGTTTTGTAAAATCGGTTAAGAAACAAGACAGATAAAGTGGTTTTATGCGAAGAGTGTCAAATTGACCTTCAACGTCTGTGTAGGGAGTTTTTTTCCTGGGTCTTCAGGGTGCGTCTATAAGAAAAGTAATGATGCAAAATTAAAGATTTTAAGAATTCATGGAGGGTCCTCAAAAAGATTTATCAATTGGATGCACCCAAATAAAGTTACGAGCCGCCAAACTTCTAATAGTGTCATATAGACATTCAATTACGGATTAGTGTTAAAATTTGATACCTATTTTGAAAAACAAATTTGTACAAACTTTAAGATCCTATAGTGGGAAAAAAACTGTCAACACTGTCATATTGATTCCAAACAACTTTATGGGATTGAAAATCGAAAAAGACAATAAATTGTTTTAAAAGTTAAAAAAAAACTAATAAAAATCACAATAACAGAAAAAGGCATTGTGAGCTGAAACAAAGTATCATTACATCACAGTAAAGTCAATGACATCTCTAAAATCTAACCATAGCTGGAAAATATTTCATCGTAAATCACAGTTGAAATATTCCAAGCCCATACACATAACTTGCAGTGTAAATGCAATTATTGAGATATGTTCATCAGCAATTTGTCACCGGGTGCAGTATGACACTTATCATTAAGTCCTTGATCATTTAGCTAAGCAGTGCTGCAAACGATGGTCAAACAAGCTGTAAATCATAGCGAAACAGTAGGGGAGAGTGGGGATACTTGATCCCCTTTTCTTATTTTCACCATATCTTTTTGGAAAAATTTAGCAACTCGCCGTCTTTGACATTTTCTGACAGCTTGTAACTTCAAGTTTCTATGCTCCAAAAATTAGATCGATATTTGAACCCGTTCATGAACTAGAAGCATTTTCGTGGGAGTAAAAAAATTGCGATTTTTCTGAAGTTAGGGGAGACTTGATCCCCTATTGAAGGAGACTTGATCTTTTATTCAGGAAGCCCTAATCCTTGTAAAAATCAAACAAAACCCCAAGATAGAATGTTAATTGACTATTTTGGTCATGTTTGTTCTCATTTCACAATTTATAGCAGACATAAGAAGAAAATTCTTTTACTTTGTCTCAACGCTAATAACATTGCATACTTAAAGGCGCTATTTTTCATAATTAAGAGAAAATTAATTATTTTTGCTCATTTCTTCAGACAATTGATTGATAGATATTAGTTTTTGGATAAATATTAGTGATTTCGAAATCAGCAATCATAACGATCAATTCAGAAGAAGAATATGCCGTTTGGAAGGGGGATCAATTGTACCCAAATCTAGGGGATCAATTGTACCCATAATCAACATTTTAGAAAACTTTTTCTAATAAAAGTTGAGAGTTTTCCATTACTTTGTAAGTATGGCATTATGAAGTTCATTTTACGCTCGAACGATTGATACATTGAAACAAATATTTTTTTCATAATTTTCCCATGAAAGGATCATTTTAAAGTTAGGAAAAAATATCTTCAAGTTACATTTTGTGAAATTTTTCAAACAAAGTTCAATTACTCAAACAATTATTTTGTTAAGATTTTTTTAAACTACAAGCATTGTTGTTTTGCTCATTTTGGCACATTTTTCTAGAACATTTGATCTTTGTAAGACATTCCAGTTTCGAGATATAGCTAAGGAATCAAGTATCCCCAGGGATCAAGTATCCTCATTCTCCCCTACACCTCTTGCCAGCTGGCATCATTTGAAAATATTCACAACCGGCGATATAATTACAGAAAAAAACCTCACTGACATACACTGGATACCGATAATTGAAACTTCCGTAACGGAAGTGCCCAAGCCCGATACAGTTTCGAAAAAACGGAAAACTTCCTACCTGCTGCAACAAGTAGCGCCGCAATAAGAAGGAATGATCTCATCCTGTCGTCGACTCCCGCTGATCAGTTAAGTTGGTGATTGATTAGGCTTCTGCACTCTGTTGTCGTCTTCTGCTGATCGTATGTAGCTCCTAAAGTCCTAACTAACAAACGCCTTATCGTTAACGGCTAGTAATCTTTATGTTTTTGCTGGTTTTATTTTTAAAATTTCGGTTCCGCTTATCACTTGAGACGGTCGCACACTTAAATTTTTCACCCAACTCGCGGTCACAACTGACTTTCCGTTCGTTACAAGTTCCCGATCCGATCTTGACGTTCGCGCTTCAACCGTTAAACTGATCGATGGCCGGCTGCTGCTCAACTTATTTAAATACAATATCAGCACAACAACATTGTTTCACACGATCTCGCCCGGCCGGCTTGTTGGCGTTCGTTCGTTCATAAGTAGGAATCGGTTCCGTCCGGGGCGTTTCACTGTTTCTGTGACTGGGGTGGCCTGTTGTGTTGTGAGTTGTGACGGATTACGAGCGAAATCGATCTGAATGTGAAATATGTTATAACTATGTGGTTGTAATTTCGAGTCGACCGCAAGAAACACCTTATGGAGAAAAGATGATCATCCTTAATCAATCAAATGAGAAGTGCGTTAAAATTTATTGAGAAAAAAGTTTTGAATTTTCGATTCATTTTCAAATTTTGTCGGCAAAAATATAAAAATGACAGAAATGACAAAAATGACAAAAATGACAAAAAATGACAAAAATGACAAAAATGACAAAAGACAAATGACAAAAATGACAAAAATGACAAAAATGACAAAAATGACAAAAATGACAAAAATGACAAAAATGACAAAAATGACAAAAATGACAAAAATGACAAAAATGACAAAAATGACAAAAATGACAAAAATGACAAAAATGACAAAAATGACAAAAATGACAAAAATGACAAAAATGACAAAAATGACAAAAATGACAAAAATGACAAAAATGACAAAAATGACAAAAATGACAAAAATGACAAAAATGACAAAAATGACAAAAATGACAAAAATGACAAAAATGACAAAAATGACAAAAATGACAAAAATGACAAAAATGACAAAAATGACAAAAATGACAAAAATGACAAAAATGACAAAAATGACAAAAAATGACAAAAATGACAAAAATGACGAAAATGACAAAAAATGACAAAAATGACAAAATTACAAAAATTACAAAAATTACAAAAAATACAAAAATGACAAAAATGACAAAAATGACAAAAATGACAAAAATGACAAAATGACAAAATGACAAAAATGACAAAAATGACAAAAATGACAAAAATGACAAAAATGACAAAAATGACAAAAATGACAAAAATGACAAAAATGACAAAAATGACAAAAATGACAAAAATGACAAAAATGACAAAATGACAAAAATGACAAAATGACAAAAATGACAAAACAAATTGACAAAAAATGACAAAAATGACAAAAAATGACAAAAATGACAAAAATGACAAAAATGACAAAAATTACAAAAATGACAAAAATGACAAAAATGACAAAAATGACAAAAATGACAAAAATGACAAAAATGACAAAAATGACAAAAATGACAAAAATGACAAAAATAACAAAAAATGACAAAAATAACAAAAAATGACAAAAATGACAAAAATGACAAAAATGTAAAAAATGACAAAAATGACAAAAATGACAAAAATGACAAAAATGACAAAAATGACAAAAATGACAAAAATGACAAAAATGACAAAAATGACAAAAATGACAAAAATGACAACAATGACAAAAATGACAAAAATGACAAAAATGACAAAAATGACAAAAATGACAAAAATGACAAAAATGACAAAAATGACAAAAATGACAAAAATGACAAAAATGACAAAAATGACAAAATGTCAAAAATGACAAAAATGACAAAAATGACAAAAAATGGCAAAGTGACAAAAATGACAAAAATGACAAAAATGGCAAAAGTGACAAAAATGACAAAAATGACAAAAATGACAAAATGACAAAAATGACAAAAATGACAAAAAATGACAAAAAGACAAAAATGACAAAAATGACAAAAATGACAAAAATGACAAAAATGACAAAAATGACAAAAATGACAAAAATGACAAAAATGACAAAAATGACAAAAATGACAAAAATGACAAAAATGACAAAAATGACAAAAATGACAAAAATGACAAAAATGACAAAAATGGACAAAAATGACAAAAATGACAAAAATAACAAAAATGACAAAAATGACAAAAATGACAAAAATGACAAAAATGACAAAAATGACAAAATGACAAAAATGACAAAAAATGACAAAAATGACAAAAATGACAAAAATGACAAAAATGACAAAAATGACAAAAATGACAAAAATGACAAAAATGACAAAAATGACAAAAATGACAAAAATGACAAAAATGACAAAAATGACAAAAATGACAAAAATGACAAAAATGATAAAAAATGACAAAAATGACAAAAATGACAAAAATGACAAAAATGACAAAAATGACAAAAATGACAAAAAATGACAAAAATGACAAAAATGAAAAAAAAAGACAAAAATGACAAAAATGACAAAAATGACAAAAATGACAAAAATGACAAAAATGACAAAAATGACAAAAATGAACAAAAATGACAAAAATGACAAAAATGACAAAATGACAAAAATGACAAAAATGACAAAAATGACAAAATGACAAAAATGAACAAAAATGACAAAAATGACAAAAATGACAAAAATGACAAAAATGACAAAAATGACAAAAATGACAAAAATGACAAAAATGACAAAAATGACGAAAAATGACAAAATGAACAAAAATGACAAAAATGACAAAATGACAAAAATGACAAAAATGACAAAAAATGACAAAAATGACAAAAATGACAAAAATGACAAAAATGACAAAAAATGACAAAAATGACAAAAATGACAAAAAATGACAAAAATGACAAAAATGACAAAAATGACAAAAATGACAAAAATGACAAAAATGACAAAAATGACAAAAATGACAAAAATGACAAAAATGACAAAAATGACAAAAATGACAAAAATGACAAAAATGACAAAAATGACAAAAATGACAAAAATGACAAAAATGACAAAAATGACAAAAATGACAAAAATGACAAAAATGACAAAAATGACAAAAATGACAAAAATGACAAAAATGACAAAAATGACAAAAATGACAAAAATGACAAAAATGACAAAAATGACAAAAATGACAAAAATGACAAAAATGACAAAAATGACAAAAATGACAAAAATGACAAAAATGACAAAAATGACAAAAATGACAAAAATGACAAAAATGACAAAAATGACAAAAATGACAAAAATGACAAAAATGACAAAAATGACAAAAATGACAAAAATGACAAAAATGACAAAAATGACAAAAATGACAAAAATGACAAAAATGACAAAAATGACAAAAATGACAAAATGACAAAAATGACAAAAATGACAAAAATGACAAAAATGACAAAAATGACAAAAATGACAAAAATGACAAAAATGACAAAAATGACAAAAATGACAAAAATGACAAAAATGACAAAAATGACAAAAATGACAAAAATGACAAAAATGACAAAAATGACAAAAATGACAAAAATGACAAAAATGACAAAAATGACAAAAATGACAAAAATGACAAAAATGACAAAAATGACAAAAATGACAAAAATGACAAAAATGACAAAATGACAAAAATGACAAAAATGACAAAAATGACAAAAATGACAAAAATGACAAAAATGACAAAAATGACAAAAATGACAAAAATGACAAAAATGACAAAAATGACAAAAATGACAAAAATGACAAAAATGACAAAAATGACAAAAATGACAAAAATGACAAAAATGACAAAAATGACAAAAATGACAAAAATGACAAAAATGACAAAAATGACAAAAATGACAAAAATGACAAAAATGACAAAAATGACAAAAATGACAAAAATGACAAAAATGACAAAAATGACAAAAATGACAAAAATGACAAAAATGACAAAAATGACAAAAATGACAAAAATTACAAAAATTACAAAAATTACAAAAATGACAAAAATTACAAAAATTACAAAAATTACAAAAAAAACTAAAATTACAAAAATGACAAAAATTACAAAAATTACAAAAATTACAAAAATTACAAAAATTACAAAAATTACAAAAATTACAAAAATTACAAAAATTACAAAAATTACAAAAATTACAAAAATTACAAAAATTACAAAAATTACAAAAATTACAAAAATTACAAAAATTACAAAAATTACAAAAATTACAAAAATTACAAAAATTACAAAAATTACAAAAATGACAAAAATTACAAAAATCACAAAAATGACAAAAATGACAAAAATGACAAAAATGACAGAAATGATATAAATGACATACATGACAAAACTAATAGAAATTTCTTTTTGGTAATTTCCTGCCTTCTATTATTGATGTTGCTTTTGTCAATTTGGTCAATAATTTTTGTTAAATTTGTATATTATTTATCTTATTTGTGAATTCTGTAAATTTATTGATTTTTTCATTATTTTCTTTTTTTTGTCAATTTTGGTTGTTCTGTTTCAAATGTACTCAACTCTATTGAATTTTAACAAAAAATCATGTAATTCACAAAAGTGATAAAATAGAAATAAAAATATAAAATTGACAATAATAACTTAATGGGCGAAAATAACAAAATTAACAACTGAACTAAAATTGACAAAAAAAGCCAAAAAGACAAAGTTGAAATTATTGACAAAATATTCACAATTGTCATAATTATCTAAGTTTAAACTTCAATTTTTAATTCGACCGGTTATTGAACCCTACGTTACCGCATCGTATTTTATCCCAGAGACTGTTATTTAACCCATACATGTTTTCAGTTTTTTTACTTCAGAGATCAATCCGGAATAACGTTAAAATTATCTGAAACTCATGGTTGGGCATCTTTTTTTTAATTTGATTTCCTTTTTCTTATTTTTAGTTACCATATGCTGTAACTCCAAAAAAAAGTTCATTGAGATTATACAACGGTTGCCAGAATTTTTCAGCACGTATCCGGACTGGACAAATCTGGTAAATTTTATTTAAAAAAATCTGGCAAAATCCGGGCTTTTGATTTCAAAGTAGAAGACCAAATTCCGACAATAACCGGGCCAATTTTGTCAAAACCCAGAAGTTACTAAATAGAAATCAAGAAGAAAATATTTTTAATCTTGACTCATCGAGAGATTTTTAAATTGTTCCTATATAAGGCATCCAAAAAACCTTTCATGAGAATTTAGAAAAACTTGCTCAAAAAATTCCTTTTTGGAGAAAAAAAATTTGTAGCATTTGCCAAATTAAGCTTATAAATCCGGAAATTATCCGGGCTTTTTTCAATTAAATCAGGGCAACCGGATCGGTCCGGATTGTTTCCAAATTTGATATTAAATATCTGGGCAAACCCGGATTAAACCGGGCAATCTGGCAACCTTAGCTTAGACTCTATTCGAAGAATTTCAATGAAACGGTATCATACAGGATATTCCAGGATACAGTAATACAAAAATCATCAATAAGTTGCAAAAAAGTTTTTTATATGAATAGTATCATAATTGTGAAATACTTTTATTTAATAAACAGTTTTTAATTTTTATGTTTTGAAATAATTTTGGATTACACACTTTTTAATCATAATTTGATTATTCAGAACCATAAAGATTATCATTTGTTAATGATTTTGTACAATATGTATCCACATTATTCCACATATAATGAACAGACTGTAAGAAAGGCTACAATCCAATGTAGCTTAAATCGGGGCTTAAATCGGGTTTTTATTATTTATTCTGTAAGAGTTGTTAGAATAAACACCTTATTCATCAAAAAATTCAATGTTCATAACCTTGTAAAATACGTGAAAATCATATGTGCTCTTTTTTCCGTTGGTTGAATATAAACCAAAAAAATGCTACATATAATTAACTTTTTCTATGCATGACACTTGTTTGCAGTTTGTTGTTTGTTCTATAATCATCAAGATAGGAGACCTTTTGTAGGATTCAAGCTTTTAAGGCATGGATGCAATATTTTTCATTGGAAAATCGTTACATAGGAGTAAAGTAAGTCATTATTTTTCGATTCAAGCAAAGTAAAAGTTGTATGACCAAATGCAATATTTTTGTTCTTGATTAATGACAGGAATAAGAAAAGTTTCTGACATCATTCAAGAAAGTTATTGAGTATTGTATATTAAAGATTTGAATTCATTCAACATCTTTGTTGAAGACTGCGAAATGATTTGACTCACGGTTTTAAAAATATTAAACATTCAATTTAGATTAATTTTTGTTCAAAGTTTCGTCAAAATTCCCGTTATTTGCAGGTTTGAAAAAAAAACAAAAAGAAAACTCTCATAATTTTTTCTAAAAATTTCAAATGACTCGCAATTTGTATCTTACGGTTTTGTCAAAAATAGTACACAAATTTAATAAATAATGTTTACCTATTTTTTTAATTTTATCTCAAATACTAAAGCTGACAAAAATAACCAATTGAATATTTGGATTCAGCGCCCCGAAATAAGTTAAAATCAGTTCTGAGATTCCTTGCACCTCGGAAATGTAAATTTTATTGTCTTGTGTTATGTGTGATGCTATTTCAAGAAATTATAAAGGCAAATCATGCCAAACGTTGATTTTATTGAGTCATTTACTTCAAATTTAGCAATCCACATTACCATAGTCAAAGATTTTTATGATTCACACATAAAAAGTCATTCTCGGAGGTATCTAAATTAAATTAATAAAATTTATGAAATCGGTATAAATTTTCTAGAATGTAAACTGTAATAATGACAAATCTAGTTGAAAATCAGTGAAATTATGGATTTTTCACAATTTTGCAACCGTGCTCAACATCGCAATGAAAAGATTTCAAAACTTTAGATTAAAAAATAATAACCGTTCATAAAAAAAAGAAGCCGCGTGGCAAAATTTAAATACATGGTGAAAAACTTCTCGAAAATGAGCACAGAAAAAATAGCTATTTCTCAAACCGTATTTTGTGTTTACGAGTTTTGATCACCGCCAGTTGTTGTTATCGAAAAACATCAATTTAAAAAGATAACAAACCGTATTTTCACAAACCATATTCAGACTTTCATAATTTTTCTTTTTTTAATAAATAAAAGGGAAGCAAATGATGTTCCCATTTTCATATTCGTTGCTTCAAAAGGTTGCTCACCCCAGGTGGTATCGTATTTTAGAGAATTCAATTTATCCAACACGTGTAAAATTACGTCTACTTCTCAGATGATTACTTAAAAAATTTTATTGCTTAACCACCTTCGATATTTAATTTTTCGTGACCATTGAAAAATAAAAAAAAACACTTAGGAAGATATAGCTATACTAAAGATGCCAGATTTTTTTTTCAGCACGTTTCCAGGCTGGACAAATTCGGGTTATTTTATCTGAAAACCTGGTAAAATCCAGATACTTGATTTAAAAATTGTAAACCGAAGATCCGTGCAATATCCGGGCAACTTTGGTCAAAACCCAGGTTAGTAATTCCATCAAAATCAATTTAAAAAAAAATTATAATTTTTTTTCATCAAAACGTATCAGAAGATGTATAATCGGACTTTAGGCTTCCAAAAAAAAACATTGTTGATTATTTTTATAAACCTTGCACAAAAAATTTCTTTTTGGACGCATAAATTAAAACAATTTACGACACAATTTGTTAATTTTTTTTGGGTTAAATGAAGTGAATAAATCCGGGCAAAATCCAGGATTTTTCTATGAGATCCGTGCAACCGGGGCCGGATCGAACTTTTCCCAAATTTCGTATTAAATATCCGGGCAAACCCGGATAAAACCGGGCAATATGGCAACCTAAGCTTGCCAGATTGCCAGATTGATACAAAATTAAGGAAAAGTCCGGACCGGTCCGTGTTGCCCGGATTTCATTTAAAAAGCCCGGATTTTGCCCCGAATTTTATTATTCATTTTGTATGCCAATTACTATTTTCTTTGCGCCTAGCGAGGTATTGCTTGGAAGGTAGTCATGCAATACCTCGCTAGGCACAAGCATTGATGCTAGTTGAATTGATTGTTCTTCAATGCCAAATGCCTATTCTAAAGCTTATAACTTGTTTGCCTAATAAGATACGAAGGCTACAGTCTTCGACAAAGTTAATCGGTACA